>NC_077232.1:895378-1080469 GCF_027887165.1 Monodelphis domestica
CACGAGGCTTAGTGGCTGAATTATGGTTCAAGACGAGAACAGAAAAGGCTGGGAAGTGTTCAGGGAAGAGATTGGATTGGAAGGGTGAGAAGAGCAGGGGCCTGTGAGGAAGGAGAGCCCGGGCGATCTGCAAGCATCGGTGCAGCCCCCATTGGTGCCAAGCACTGCAGCAGGAGCTGAGAGGGCGCAGGCAGTGGAAAAGCCAGCCCCGCTCTTGAGGAGCAGCTAACCTAACGGAGAGGTGGGCACACAAACAGCCACGGACAAGCAGGCTCCAGACCGGACAACTTGGAGACAGGCCCAGAGGCTGAAGGAGGAGTTTCAGCTGAGATTGGGAAGCGGGGAGGCAGACAGCGGAGGCCAGGCCGAGGAAATCCTGGAGTCGGGCCAGTGAGGGCTGTGTCCAGGGAACAGCACAACAGTCAGTGTCACTGGATCCCCGTGTGTCTGGGGAGGAAGGGATGAGAAGGCTGGACACCAGAGAGGGCAGGGACGAAGGGCTTCCAAAGCCAAAGAAAGGACTTCATTCGGTCCTGGAGATAAGCAGGGCCATAGTAGAGTCACGCCTGCACTTTCAGGACGCTGATTCGACAATGGGCTGCAGTAGTGAGAGACGTAAGGCAGGGAGACCCACAGTCGCTACTGCAATAGTCTAGGCACGAGGCGATGAGGCTCTGAACTGCCATGAAGGGAGGGGCAGAGGCAGAGAAGGGAAGGAGGCTATTGGACAGATGCTGCAGAGGCGAAATCGACCAGGATGCTTAGAGATGAAATTGATAAGATACGCTGAAGAGGGAAATCCACAGTCCTTGGCACCATATTGGATTGGGGGTGGGGCAACAGAGTCAATCGTCCAGGACGATGCTGGTGTTGTGAGCCACAGGGACTGGGAGGAGGGGCGCTCTTGACAGTGATTGGAAAGTTGGGCAGAAAGACAATGAGTCCAGTTCTAGACATGTTGAGCTGGAGATGTCTATAGGACGTCTGGTTCGAGATGGCTGTTGAGTCAGAGATTATTTGGGGAAGATTTCATGGTCTTAGACTAGGGACCAAAGACACGGAAGCCCCTGTAAGCATTGGAGCTGCGGCTCTACCTTCCACAGGCTCTTGGCCTAGTTGGAGAGGCTAGATGCCCACATGGGAAGCAGCCAGAGGGCAACTACAGGAAGGCTGTAATCAAGAACTGTGAGGCATGGAGGAAATGAGTCCTGGGGAAAGGGCTGCCTGAGAGTGGAGCCGGAAGCTAAATCTTGGGAGAAAGGGATAAAAAGGTGCTGCAATAAGAGAAGGCGAGCCAGCTAAGCAGCAGGTGGGGGGGGGGGGTAGTGCAAGGGATCAACAAGGCAAGGCAAGGATAGGAAGGGGGGATCTGACAGGGAGCTGTTCTCTCCTCCTGTGCAAACAAGACAAGAGGGAATCCAGACCCGTCACAGCAAATATCCCTGGACGTGGAGGATGGTCTACTGAGGACCTGGGGGGAGGGATGGGAGCTCCCAAGCATTGGTGAATTCTTGACTCTTTCCCATGACGATGGCACTGTGGGGCCTGCTGCTTTGTCTCTAGACAAGATGCTGCTGACACAGGCTGAGCCAGGACCCAAAGTGAGATTGATGGGGAGGCGAGCCAGTGTCTTTCCACGACATTCTGTCCTCGTCTAAGGAAGACTCACTGGAGATGGCTCAGAAGATGGAGCATCCCAGTATAACCTCATGGAGAAAAAGTCTTCCCTCCAGAGTTTAGAGAAGAGGGAAATGGGTTTCCAGGGTCTCATGGCTTGGATAGCTCTAGAAGGTCCTACCTCCTGGAGTCCATTTCTGAATCTATTCCAGGCCTTGGAAGGAATCCTGTTTGCCGTATGATTCAGAGAAAATACATGCGTATACAAGGGTGTTCAGATCAGCGAGACCCCACCAGAAAGTCAAATTTACCCTCCGTTGTTCTCCCCGCGCTCAGACGTAGGGACCTAGCATTGGGGGTGATTCTGCGCCAATCGCCACACCTCCCTCTTGGTAGTCCACCGGTCAAGGCTTTGTCTTGTCTTGGACAGAGGGAGCTTTCCTCCTCCCTGAGACCTGAGCCCCTATCCCTTTGTGACTTCTAGTAACCATGTTAGGAACAATGGGGAAATCTGAGCCACCTTTGTGTTTATCAAGGAAGTGGGTGAAGTGATAAGATCCACAGAGCAGCCCTGCCCTTTCGGTCAATATTAATCTGTGATAATTCCCATGGGGCTTGTCAGGCACACAATGCTATCCCTGTGGGACTTCATCTCCAGCCTCCAGCTATTTCCGTCTTCAGATCTGAGGAAGGTGGTGAGCCTTCCAAATGATGGTCAAGTGTTCAAAATCAGTTATTTTTGTATGTGAGAATCTAGGCATCCCAGATGCTTACTGGTTCACTGGCTGTTACAGGGGAGTATACTGGTCCTTGGCAGATACGTGGGCAAAAGTGCAATGCAGTGTTCTGTACAGGGAGGCAGTGAGTGACCCATCACTAGAGGTATTCTAGTAGAGGCTGGAACTTTCTTAGCTGATGGGTCTGGTTTTCAATGCCTGCAAAGCAGGAGAGAGAGTGGGGGTCAGACGGGCCATATGGCTTCCCTATTGGCCTGTGGACAGATTTCCCAGTGGGCTCCACCATGGGGTATTGGGTACATGGAGCATATAGACTGTGATGGCCTCGAAAGAATCCGGCATCCAGAGCGAGAAGATCTGAATTCAAAGTCCAACTAGGCCACTTGCTTCTCTGTGCCATGGGGGCTGGACCAGATGAACTCTATGTCCTGGGCCAATCCCAGATCCTAGTTCCTGTGGGGTCACATTGGCAAGGAGAGGCCTGCTCAGACCTTTCAAGAGCACCACCAGCTTCCAAGATATACAAGGAACCCAAGAGCCCCATTCCTCAGAGAGAAGGAACCAAAGGGCAGAGGAGG
Source organism: Monodelphis domestica (assembly GCF_027887165.1). NCBI lineage: Eukaryota > Metazoa > Chordata > Mammalia > Didelphimorphia > Didelphidae > Monodelphis > Monodelphis domestica. Next base: position 898,311 of record NC_077232.1, read on the forward strand.
CTATTTTCAAAAGAGGAAATGCAAGCCCTCAATAGCCATCTGAAAGATGCCTTCAGACCACTCGCAGAGCAGCAGAGCAACACTGACTCCTCTAGTTGGCAAAGATTACAAAAGAGGAAAATGACAAATGCTGGAGGGGTTGTGGGAAGACAGGCACATCCGGCATGGAACTGCGAAGTGGTGCAGCTATTCTAGAAAGCGGCTCAGAATGATGCCCCAAAAGGCACACGTTCTCTGACCCAGCAGGAACACCAGTAGGCGCATCCCTCCAGTTGGGTCATGATTCCTGGATTGGCACTGGGAAAAGTCACAGAATCTAGAGCAGAAGGTGACCTGCCTCAACCTCCTCTTTCTACAGAGGGAAAGACTGAGGCCTAGGGAAGGGGAGGGACTTGCTTGGATTAACGGTGGTAAATATGAGGAACACTTACAGAAACTAAGGATATTTGTGATGAAGAAGAGGGGAGAAGAGAGGGAAGAAGAAAAAAGAGAGGGGGGAACATGGGATCTGAGAGAGAGAGAGAGAGAGAAGGAGGGAGGGGGAGAGAGAGAAAGGGAGGGAGAGAGAGAGAGAGAGAGAGAGAGAGAGAGAGAGAGAGAGAGAGAGAGAGAGGAGAGAGAGAGAGAGAGAGAGATGGGGGAGGGGGAGAGAAGGGGAGAGGGAGGGGAGAGAGGGAGACAGAGACAGAGACAGACAGATACAGAGACATAGAGAGAGAGGAAAAAAGAGGGAGGGGAGAGGAGAGACACACAGAGAGGGGAGGGAGACTTAGGCTCATTTTGCATGGTGCTTGGGGGGGAATTAAAGAGGCAAATTCAGATTTGATAACAGGAAAACCACCCCCCAACCCAAACCCTAACAATTGGAGCTGTCTTGGCATGGAAAGGGCTGCCTGTAGAGACAGCGGGCTTGCAGCAGGGGCTGGAGGATGCCCAGGCAGGTATGGGCTTCCGTGGAGGCCCCCAAAGTCCCTTCTGGTTCTGAGAATTCCTGATGTCACAGGGCCAAGATTCCAAGCTTGGCCTTCTGATCCCGAGGCCATTGTTCCACCTTCTTGCTCCGTGCTGCTTCCTAATTCCAAGCATAACTAGTTAACCCCATCAGCTCAATCTGCCCACCCAGGTGCCACAGATGGACGGCTCATAGAAATGGACATCCGGGGCTTGAAAGGGCTCCCTGAAGTCCAAGATGCCTTCCTCTGGCCACAGGTTGGTGGTCTCCAGTCAGGGCATTGGCCTTGCTGTGTAAGAAGGGACTCTGAACTGCTGAAGCACGTTCCACTCAGATTCCCCAAGGTTGAGCAAAGGCCAGGGAGGCTGTACCCTGGAGGCAGGACTGAGTCTGTAGTCTGTGGCCCTGGGTTAAAATCCCAGAATCCCCTCTGGCTGGCAGTCAGACTCTAGCCTCCGTGGTCTGGGCTCTCACTGGTGAGCTTTTTCCAGTCGGTGTTGCAGACTCATCTCCCTAGATTCCAGCTACCCACAGGCAGGCTGGGCCCCAGAAGGTCTCTTACTCCCTCTCTGTCCCACTTCACCCCTTTCCATCTCTGGTGTCATCTGGTGTCATCCGCCAGCAGACTGGAGCCCCTAGAGGGGAAGGACAGCCTTGCTATGGGACTTGTACCCCCACGGTTAGCACCATGCTTGGCACAACTGTTGTTCAGTCATTTTTCAGTTGTGTTGGACTCTTTTTGCCCCCACGTGGGGTTTTCTTGGTAGTCAAATAGTCTGCCATTTCCTTCTCCAGCTCATTTTACAGATGAAGGAATTATGTGACTTGCCCAGGGTCATACAGCTAGTAAATGTCTGAGGCAGGATTTGAACTCAGCCCAGCACTCTATCCACTGTACCACCTAGCCAAAAAAAAATGTCTCTCTAGATAGATAGTAATAGTTAAAGCTAGATATAATAAAAGGCCTGGGGAGAGGGACTTGGCACATAGAAAGTCCTTAGTACAGGTTTTTTCTTTGTTCACTTCTTTGTCCACTCATTTGTATGTATGCATGATGCATTCCTGTAGTCCAGTTGCTCTGGGAGGACCCAGCATGGCTTAGACTAGCAGAGGTGAGCCTCGAATGCCCCCTGCAGCCCTTAGCTTCTGGGATCCTGGATCCCCCAGAGCCCATCAGGGTAAGAAGTCCTCCTCTTCTGGTGGGAGGGAGGGTCACGGGTCCTTCCCAGCCCAGGGGGGCCTTGTTGGGTGCACGCTGCCTTCTCAGCCCAGCAGATGACCAGATCCCAAATCGCCAGCCTGTAGGGCCTCACTCCAGCTGGAGTCAGTCAGTATTAGCCCCAAACGAAGACTCCTAGAGCGGTTTCCCTGGCCTAGTTTAAAAATCACCAGCATTCCGGTGACGCTCCTGACACCAGAACTGCTGAATCTGGTTTCTCAAGCCGCTCAAGCAGTCTCCTTCAGGCCCTGGTGGGCCACCCTCCTACGGCCCACGGCCCAGGGAGCCCCTCGGCGGAGGGCCGATGACCTCCCCCACCCAGAGGCCTCTTTGCTTCCCCCAGGAAAGTCCTGCTTCCTACGGGGTAGAACAGAATAAGTGCCGGGCAGATGTTCACAGCAGGCCAGTAACTGGTCATTCAATGAGTCCCCGTGATTGGCCGGTGCCAGGCTTCAGAATGAAGAGAGTGTGAACACCTGGAGGAATCGAGGTGGTGGCCTGAGCTAAGCCCAAACCAGCTGCGATGGGGGGCTTGGAGGGGGCCTCAGAGACCCTCAGGGTCTAGCTCTGCCTAAGGAGGAATCCCCAAGAAGTGGGTGCTCTGGGCTGGAAGACCTGAACAGAGTTGGGCTTGTTTTCATGTGGCGAGCCTCTTCCCCGAGTCTTCTCTTCTCGGGACTACACGCTCCCCGTTCCTCTCAACGGTCCCCGCGTGACCTGGTCTCCAGGCGTGTCCCCACTGCGGTCTCCCTCCTCTGGAAACGCTTCAGATCATCGAGCGGGGACAACCCCCCTTTGGAGTGGCCCGAGCAGGGCTCCCTCTAGCTCTGAGGGAGCGCCTCTTGCCTTGCCCCCAAACCAGCCCACGTCCGCTTCTCTGGCCCTCCGGTGGGCTCCCTCCTCCCCACTTTCTGTCTGGGCGCACCTCCTCCTCCCGGCCCGGGACGTTTCCTTCTGAGCCCAGCGTCCCACGACGCTGCTCCGATGCCATTCGCGCCGTCCCCTCTAGCCCAGTGGACCGGCCAGCGCCGGGGAGCCACTTGGCCCCTCGCCCTCCGTTTTAGCTCTGCTCTCTGCAAACTCGACGAACCCGCTTTCTCTCAGCGCCAGAGAAAATGGGATCCGGCCCAGCTCCCTGGGGCTTCCCGTGGGAGCTCCCCACCAGCCGGCCCCGGGGCCACAGAGGCCGCGAAGACTCTGCCTTGGCTCCCGAGAGCGGGGAGCACTGCGGGGGCCAGCAAGGACAAAGGCCAGCCTCTCCCTACACTTTCTTGGACGCTGTGCCAGGCCGAGGTCAGCGATCCGTCCGTGGAGCCCAAGGAACGCGGGCCAAGCCCTGGCTGCGTCCGAGGCCCCGTGCTCAGTGTCGGGGAGGAGGAGGCTGCCAGGGCGGGCTCCGCCTTCGAGGAGGGCACGGCGCGCACGAGAGGGCACCGACGCTGGCACTGGCCGGGCACGCAAAGGAAGGGCCTCCCGGCCCACGAGGGGCAGGAGCTGAGGGAAGCCTTGAAGGAAGTCCAGGGCCGAGGTGGAGGTGAGAGGAAAAGCCCCCGTGCACCGACGTGCTCAGGGATGGCGCCCGCCTGGCACGTCCTGCTCGATGGCTGCTTCCTATTCCAACTGTTTGCTCACCATCCCTTTAATCCCATATGCCCAGCTCGCGTGGGCAGACCCTTGTGCGCTGGCAGATTCCACTGGTGCCTCCAGCCAGGCTTTTGATGGGTGTGCGTGTTTGTGTGTGCGAGTGCATGTGTACACACGTGTTTGTGTGTGCATGTGCACATGTGTGTTTGTGTGTGCATGTGTACACACGTTTGTGTGTGAGTGCATACGTATACATGTGTTTGTGTGCAAGTGCATGAGTATACACGTGTTTGTGTGTGCATGTGCACACATGTGTTTGTGTGTGCATGCGTATGCACGTGTTTGTGTGCGAGTGCACGTGCATACACGTGTGTGTGCATGTGCGTGTGCATGCGTGTCCGGTGGGCACGAGTGGAAGGGCACTAGCTTGGGGTCCCCAGGTCGGAGCTGGCTCCCAGCTCTGTGGCCGGCACAAGTCTCTCGTGCCCCGTCCCCTCCCCGCGTGGGAGCCGAGGCCTCTGGGGATGCCCAGGCGGCTCAGAAGGGGCTCCAGCCCCCGATGCCACGAGGAGCCGCATCTCAAGAGCCTTGGACCCAGGGGGGGGAGCAGGCCGCTCCCTGAGCCTCCCCCGCGGCCCTCTCGGCCCCTCGGGACCTCTGTTCCCACCGTGGAAGGCCGGGCTGGACCGTCCGGCCTCTGCGCCCCGAGGGCTGGCGGCGGGGCCAGGACAGAGCACGCTGCCCGCCCAGGAGGAGCCGCGCTTCCCGCGTCAGGCGGGGACACGTGCCTGGAGATCCTCGTGTGGCCCCAACGCTCCGGGACCGTGTCTGGCCCTGTTCAGCCCAGGTCCGACGGGGCCCGAGAGCGAGTTGGGGTGGCCGCCGCCTGGCGAGCTCCTCGGGCCCGTGCTGCGCCCCTGCCAGGAAGCCCCGAGTGCGGGCACGGCACGAGCCTCGAGGTGGAGCGGAGCCGCGCGGCAGGCTTTCGGGGTCCCTCTAGCTCTGCCTCTCCCCGGCTGGGGGCGACGCGCATCCCTCCACCTCCTGCACCTCTCCCGGGACCCCCGCTGCTGCCCCCGTCCCCGGAGCCTGAAGGGAACCTCGTCTCCCCCAGAGGTCCTGCCCAGCGGACGTGCGGCGGAGCCCTGGCACAGGCCATCCCTGGGGCCTCGGCCCGGCCCACTGCCCAAGAGCCCAGCAGCTCCGGCACGAGGGGGACGTAGGAGGCCTCAAAGGCATCCTTCACAAAGGCTCCTCCATGACGGGGAGCTCACCACCTCCCAGGGCAGCTCTCGTTGGGAGGAGGGTGCTCCCAGCACCCCACTAAAGCCGGACGCTGCCCCTCTCCTCATCATCCTGGGTCCACGAGGAGCCGGGATCCTTCCCTCCACCACCCGCAGACTCCCCAAGTCTCCGGGGCCCCCTCCTAGCCTGCCCGTCGGGGCCTCCAGAGGGGATCTGGCCGGGACGCGTCCTCCCTCCTGGATGTGATGTCTGTCGATGCCACCCAGGGCTATACTGGAGTTCTTGGCGGCCCTCTCCCACCCTGACTTCACTTGAGCTTGTGGTCCACTTCAGCCCCCAGATCCTCTTCTCCAGACGTGCTCTAGTGGGGACCCTGTACCTGGCATGGGTGAGATGACGCGTATCCCAGCAACTTTGCCAGATTCCAACATGTCACGCGGCCTGTCCCGGGGTCAAAGAGGCGGCATGGCGGATGGAGGCGGGGGCCCTGCCCCTCCCTCACGGGTCAAAGGAGGCTCAGGAAGCTGCCAGTTTGGGCTTCACTTCTGTGTGCCGGCCCTCGGGCCAGTTCTCTGGGGCAGCCGCCATGCAGGCCCACCCTGCCCGCCAGGAGAGGGCGGTCTGAGGCCGGGACGGAGCCCTGGACCGCCCGAAGGCCGGCCGTGGGGGGGGGGGGGTCCCGCCTGCCCAGGAAAGCCGCCTCGGCCGGCCGCAGGGCCTTTGCTTCCCGGCCACGCTGCTCACGTCCCGCCTGGCACTCGGGCCGGGGCCTGCCCACGGAGGGAGAGCCCTGGGGCGGCCCCAGATCCTGCCCCTTCCCGGGAGCTGTGGGGCTCCCCGCACCTCCAGAGGTCCCTGCGGGGGCCACCCCGGGCCCCACCAGCCTCTGGCCACCTCTTGTGGGCAGCCGGAATGAAGAGGGCGTCCGGTGAGGGTCAGTCGGGGCGAGAGATGCTCCCAGGACCCCGTGGGGAGAGCGGGAAGGGGAGGGGGGGGCCCTCCTCCCAGTGTGCAAACAGCCCCCCCCCCGGTGCCCCGAGTGAGGGGCAGAGCGGCAGGCCCCACCCTCGCCTCGCCCTCCCAGCCCACGTGGGCCGGCCTGGGCCCGAGCCAGCTCCGGGCATACATAAGGCGCTTCCCGGGCCAGCCGTCTTGGCAGAGGCCGGGCCTTCTCTCCGGGTGGAGCTCAGCCACCATGGGTGCCAGCAGGCGGCAAGCCCTGCCCCTCTGGGCCCTCCTCCTGGCCGTCTCCTCCTCGGTGCAGCAGCAGCAGCCAGGTAGGGCCCTCCCCGCCCGGGGCATCTCCCGAGCGGCCGCCCTGTGGCCTCCTGCGGGGCTGCCCGGGCCCAGCTCGCCCCCTCGTCCGTCCGGAGTCGGAGCGGCCACCCTGGAGGGCCTTCAGGGCACCCTTGGGGGCACCGCCGCGCTCCTGAGGCCACGAGCAGCCTCCAGGGGCTGCAGACGGGGCCGGAGAGGCCGGCCGGCTGGGGCAGGGGGAGCCTGGATGTCTGTGGCCCTCCCGGGGCCGGCAGACCCCCAGCCGATGCGTGTGAGCCGCAGGGCCAGAGGCAGCTTTGAGGCTGGATCACAGCCAGCCCTTTGGGGAGCCCCTCCTGCCCCCCCAGTGTCCCCTGGGGCCCCGTCCTCTGGCTGGGGCTCCATCGGGCCAGCCGGCGTGGCCCCTCTCCCAGGCCAGCTCAGTGGCCCGATCGGACCCGGCCTTCTTGCCTCCTCCCCGGCAGCCGAGCCCCAGGAATGCTCATCCCCGGAGGGTGGCCGCCGGCTGCTGCACTGGTCCAGGGCCACACCGTTGGGCAGGCCTCCCTCGCTGCCTCTGCTTTGGCCCTCGGCATCCCTTCGTGGAAGTGGAGTGTAGGGGGAGGGCGGCCTCCCCGTGGGACCCTGGACAAGTCCCTTGGCCGGGGGACTGGGCTCCCTTCAAGGAGCCTCTGACCTGGGTCAGGGCACGTGCAGGGGAGGAGCCGAGATCTCAAAGCCCCCGGAGCTGGGAGTGCGAGTGAGGAGGCGGCGCCAGAGCCCACTAGCCATGCCGTGCTGTGGTCCTCTGAGGCCCCCTTCGTGCTCGGCCCCAGGGCAGGGGTGGGGGAGGCTCCCAGCCAAGAGCGGGGCCCCAGGCCCCTCAAAGCTCCGGCGTCTCCCAAGAACCCTAGACGCGGCTCTGGCTGGCGAGGACTAGCCTGGGTGTCCGTCCTGCTGGGGCCACGTCCTTAGGCTGGGCAAGGGAAACAGGGATAGCACAGGTGCCCCGAGGGGCCCCTGGCTCTTCTGTGCTGGCAGGGAGGGGCTCCGGGGACTCTGAGCCACGAGGCACAAGGAGGAAACTGAGGCTCCAAGCTGAAGTGACTTGCCCAGGGTCACTGTTGGGAAATGTCAGGGATGGTTCGCATCCAAGATCTCTCCTGACTCCGGGGCTGGCCAGAGCTCTCCTCGGACCCTGAGTGCCTGGGAGGGCGCCAGTAGAGGATGGTGGATGGGCGGGCGGTGGAGGGCCCGGAGTAGGATGATGGTCCGTGGGTCTCGTCTCCCCTCTCTGCCTCAGTTTCCTCACTCATAAAGTGAGGGCCAGAATAGCCCCTCCCAAAGACATCATGCCTGGAGAGGGAGTGATAGCTGTGCTAGAGCAAAGGCAACATTCCCCATGAGATGGGGGCATGAGAGACTCCTGCTGGCCACCCACTGGCCGTGACTCCTGCTCATTATTAGTCCTCAGGGGACCCTGAGGCCAAATATCCTACCCTCATTTTATGGGAACTGAGGTCAGCAGAGACTCTCGTAAGAGGCGCCAAGAAGGCTTCTGCTCATCTTTTCCTGGAGTCTTCCAGGCTCCAGCCTCCAAGCGTGGTCTTTCCTCCCCTCTCCATTAGGGCCTCCATGAGTGACCTCAGAGCACATAGAACATGGAATGCCAGAGCTGAAAAGGACCTAGAACACAGACCATGGAATATGAAGGCTAGGAGGGACCTTAGAACACAGAATATGGAATATGAAGGCTAGGAGGGACCTTAGAACACAGACCATGGAATATGAAGGCTAGGAGGGACCTTAGAACACAGAATATGGAATATGAAGGCTAGGAGGGACCTTAGAACACAGAATATGGAATATGAAGGCTAGGAGGGACCTTAGAACATAGAATATGAAGGCTAGGAGGGACCTTAGAACACAGACCATGGAATATGAAGGCTAGGAGGGACCTTAGAACACAGAATATGGAATATGAAGGCTAGGAGGGACCTTAGAACACAGACCATGGAATATGAAGGCTAGGAGGGACCTTAGAACACAGAATATGGAATATGAAGGCTAGGAGGGACCTTAGAACATAGACCATGGAATATGAAGGCTAGGAGGGACCTTAGAACATAGAATATGAAGGCTAGGAGGGACCTTAGAACATAGACCATGGAATATGAAGGCTAGGAGGGACCTTAGAACATAGACCATGGAATATGAAGGCTAGGAGGGACCTTAGAACACAGACCATGGAATATGAAGGCTAGGAGGGACCTTAGAACATAGACCATGGAATATGAAGGCTAGGAGGGACCTTAGAACATAGAATATGAAGGCTAGGAGGGACCTTAGAACATAGACCATGGAATATGAAGGCTAGGAGGGACCTTAGAACATAGACCATGGAATATGAAGGCTAGGAGGGACCTTAGAACACAGACCATGGAATATGAAGGCTAGGAGGGACCTTAGAACATAGAATATGAAGGCTAGGAGGGACCTTAGAACATAGACCATGGAATATGAAGGCTAGGAGGGACCTTAGAACACAGAATATGGAATATGAAGGCTAGGAGGGACCTTAGAACATAGACCATGGAATATGAAGGCTAGGAGGGACCTTAGAACACAGACCATGGAATATGAAGGCTAGGAGGGACCTTAGAACATAGACCATGGAATATGAAGGCTAGGAGGGACCTTAGAACATAGAATATGAAGGCTAGGAGGGACCTTAGAACACAGACCATGGAATATGAAGGCTAGGAGGGACCTTAGAACACAGAATATGGAATATGAAGGCTAGGAGGGACCTTAGAACACAGACCATGGAATATGAAGGCTAGGAGGGACCTTAGAACACAGAATATGGAATATGAAGGCTAGGAGGGACCTTAGAACACAGACCATGGAATATGAAGGCTAGGAGGGACCTTAGAACATAGAATATGGAATATGAAGGCTAGGAGGGACCTTAGAACACAGAATATGGAATATGAAGGCTAGGAGGGACCTTAGGACATAGAACTTGGGGAGGGAAGGCTTCCAAGGGCAGTCAGGACTACCCCAACCAGGTCCATCAGGGAGGCCCGAGAGGGCCAGGATCCCAGGGCACCCATGCCCACACTGCCATTTCTACAATCCGCTGGGCAGCGATCCTCTAAAATATTTTCCCCTGTTTTTCTGTTCCTTGTGGATCGCACCTTCAGGCTTCCCTGAGCAGCCTCTGCTCTAGTGGGGGTGTCTGCCCCCCCGCTCACTGCAGGCTTCCAGTAGGTGCCCTGGCCTTGGTCTCTCTGTCTGGAGCCAATCCAGGAAGGCCTGGGCAGGCAGAGCTCGAGGGAGGCTGGGGTTCCAGGGAAGGAGGCTCAGAGCTCACAGGGGAGACCAGAGTCTGATCTGTCAGTTCTGCTGCTTGTGCTGTATGCCACCTTGGCCAAGTAGTCTGAACCCCCGGGCCTCAGTTTCCCCTCTGTGTGATGGGGGACTTGGCCCACATGGTTGCTGAGGCTCCTGTGCCCTGGCCCCCCTCCCGTGCTGGGAGCCCGCTGAGGATGGTCCCTTGTCTCCTTGGGTTCCAGGGCAAGCCCTGTATGACACATCGGACATCCTGTATGACTACCAAGGCCCTCTCCAGGAGCCGGGTGGTGAGTGGCCGGGGCCCCTCTGTGGGCTGTGGGGGCGGCTCTCTCCACTGGGCACTGCAGGGGTGATGGAGGGAGGGAGTCAAAGAATCGGGGCCGACAGTGCCCAAGCCAAGCCTTGGCTGTGCCCCCTCCACCCAAGGAGGGAGCCTCTCAGCCTTCACAGGCCAGCAGCAGGTGCGTGGGCACACCTATGTCCAGAGCGACCTGAGGGTGCCTGTGTAGACGCAGGGACCGATGGCTGCAGGTCACTGCATGTAGCACATACATGTTGTACACGTGTGTACGTGCGCACCTGCTCATGGCAGGGCCCCCCCTCTCTCCCCAGTTTCCTCAGGCAGCCTGCTCCAAGCCACGCTCCCTCCCATGACCGCCATCTCCACTGTCAAGAGTAAGCATGGGCCTGGGCAGGAGGGTGGCCGAAGCCACGGGAAATGGGCTGGTCCCGGCATTAAGGTCAGGGCAGGACCCGGGGTGTCCTGGGGCAGAGGAGGCTCCCCAGCAGGGCCTGCTGGCCTCTGGGGCTGGGAGTGGATGCCCCCTCCCAGCCTAGGGCAGATGGGCTGGTGTGGGGAGGCCAGGCAGCATGGAGAAAAGAGCTGGCCACCAAACAGCCACATGGCCTTGGCCAACAGAGGAAAAGGAGGAGGGGGAGGAAGAGGAGGAAGAGGAGAGGAGGAGGAGAGGAGGAGGAGGAGGAGGAAGAGGTGGAAGAGGAATAAGAGGAGGAGGAGGAGGAGGAAGAGGAGAGGAGGAGGAGGAGGAAGAGGTGGAAGAGGAATAAGAGGAGGAGGAGGAAGAGGTGGAAGAGGAATAAGAGGAGGAGGAGGAGGAGGAGGAAGAGGAGGAGGAGGAGGAGGAAGAGGTGGAAGAGGAATAAGAGGAGGAGGAGGAGGAGGAGGAAGAAGAGGAGAGAAGGAGGAGGAGGAAAAGGAGAAGAAGAAGAGGAGGAGGAGGAGGAGGAAGAGGAGAGGAGGAGGAGGAGGAAGAGGAGAGAAGGAGGAAGAGGAAAAGGAGGGAAGAAGAGAGGAGGAGGGAAGAGGAGAGAAGGAGGAGGAGGTGGAAGAGGAATAAGAGGAGGAGGAATAAGAGGAGGAGGAGGAATAGGAGGAGGAGGAAGAGGAGGAAGAGGAATAAGAGGAGGAGGAAGAGGAGGAGGAGGAGGAAGAGGAGAGGAGGAAGAGGAGAGGAGGAGGAGGAGGTCCAGTCAGAGGAGGGGGTGGCTGCTCCCCTGAGTGGCCACTTGGCGCCTCAAGGCTGGCTCGCTCGGTCTCTGCAGCTCTGAAGTCGTCCCACAACGGCCGCGTGTGCAGCACGTGGGGAGACTTCCACTACAAGACCTTCGATGGGGACATCTTCCACTTTCCCGGCCTCTGCAATTACGTCTTCTCCTCCCACTGCAAGTCGCCTTACGAAGACTTCAACATCCAAATCAGGCGTGTGCCGGGGCCCAACGCCACCACGGCCGTGAGCCGGATCACCCTGAAGCTCGACGGGACGGTGGTGGAGATGAACCAGGACGTCATCCTGGTCCACGGCCGCCCGTGAGTGTGCGCTCTGGGAGTGGGGAGGGCACCGTCCCTCGGGGGAAGGTGGGGCCTCCAGGCAAGGTCGGAGGAAAGAGCTCTTGGGCCAGCCCCCTCCCCAGCCCGGGACGCCCTCTGAAGTCCCGGCCAGTTCCGGACCCTGATTGGCTTCCGGCCCTCCTCCTTTCCTCGCCTTAGCTTCCTCCCGGGAGGTACCAGGGCTGGGCAAGAAGCTCTCCATTCTGGCCCCGTAAGGGCCAACTGCGGCTGGGCGGGCAGATGCAAGGGGAGAGACGCCCCGAACTCCCAGGGCTCCAGCCCGGCGTGAAGGTCCCTCTCATACGTGTGGGCTGCTCTGCCCCATGCCCGCCTGTGCTCAGCAAGGCCTCCTTGCCTCTGCCAGGCTCTAGCTGGCCTGGGCCGGAGGGCCCCTAAGAGAGCCCTCCCCTCCCCGCCCGCCGCCAGCGGCTGAAGATCTGAGCCTTCCCCACAGGGTTCAGCTGCCTTTCAGCCAAGCGGGCATCCTGGTCGAGAAGAGCGGCACCTCCGTGAAGGTCGTGGCCAAGCTGGGCCTGGTGTTCATGTGGAACCAAGATGACGGGCTCCTGGTAAGGGCACGGTCCTGCCTGGCCATGCCAGGGGGCTCGCCAGGAGTGGGCAGCGCCCAAAGGGCAGGAGGCCTCCCCGGAGAGCTTTGGACCTGGGCTGGAGGACTCGGGTCCCTGCTGCCTCTGAGGTGCCAGTCTGTGCCCAGGCCCAGAGTCAGGCCTGACAAGGAGTTGGCCCCTAAGGTCCCCGGGGGGCTTGAGTGCAAAGCGCCCTCGCCCTGGGAGGCTCCAGCCTGGAAGCTTTCTCTTCCGTGCCGGCCCTTCAGCCCTTTTGGTGGCCCCTTGGGCTCGCCTCCTCGCCGTTCTTGTCCGGAATGAGGCAGGACCAAGGCGCCCTAAGCCTTCTCCCTTTGTTTCAGCTGGAGCTAGATGCCAAGTATGCCAACCAGACCTGCGGCCTCTGTGGAGACTTCAATGGCATCCCCACCTACAACGAGCTCTTCTCCAATGGTAAGGAAGCTGCGGGACCCCAGCCTCTGTTCTGGGGGCTGCGGGGGACGAGGGAGGACTCCCCAGTCTTTGTCTTCCCTCCGTCCCCCTAAAAGCAGGAGAGCAAGACCACGCCAAGCCAACCCCTAACCGTGTGCGTGTGTGCACGTGTGCGTGTGTGCACGTGTGTATGTGTGTGTGCACCTGCGCGTGCGCATGCCTGTCTGAGAAATGGGTGGAGATCTCATGGCCGTGAATCTGGCGGGTGCCGCATCCCAAGAGGGGGCCATTTTGGCTTGGGGAAGGGCCAGGAGGCCAACATCCCAGCGTGGCTCAGTGAGTGCACCCAAATGCCCGCCATGGGCACTGAGGCTGGGCTCTGCTTGCTTCGCCCAGATGTCAGACTGACAGCAGTGCAGTTTGGGAATCTGCAGAAGATGGACGGGCCCATGGAGCAGTGCCAGGACCCCATCCCAAGAGCCCCGCAGAACTGCACAGTTCCCTTTGTAAGTGCCACTGGCACAGCTCACATCCTCAGCCCAGGCATGGCACGTGCCCTCTCCTGTGCCCCCGGGGTGCCCTGGGGACCCTCGAGGGAGCGAGGGAGGACGAGCGGGCGGGAATGTGGGGGCCCTCGCCACAGGGTGCGCTTCCTGTTTGCCCAGGACTTCTGTGGGGCCATCCTCAACAGCGCCCCCTTCTTCGCCTGCCATGCTCTGGTGGACGTCAGCAGCTACGTGGAGGCTTGCCGGCAGGACGTGTGCCTCTGCGAGGAAGCCCACTACACCGCCTGCATCTGCAGCACCTTCGCGGAGTACTCCCGCCAGTGCGCCCACGCCGGAGGGCTGCCCGCCAACTGGAGGGCCCCCGACCTGTGCCGTGAGTAGCCCCCCAGCCCAAGCCTCCCCCCCTCAGGAGGGCACCCAGCTGACACCTTCCGTCTCCTTCCAGACAAGACCTGCCCCTGGAACATGCAGTACCGGGAGTGCGGCTCCCCCTGCAGGGACACCTGCTCCAACCCCGACCAGTCGCTGCTCTGTGAGGACCACTGCACGGACGGCTGCTTCTGCCCCCCAGGTGAGGCCCCTCCCTCGCCCCTCACTGCCTCCCTCAGTGTAGACCATCCCGAGGGCCTCCCTGGCCGGGCCCAAACCAGCCTGGGCTACTCGTGGGCCAAGGGCCGTGCCGGGGCCGAGGGGATCAACGTCTGTTCAGGAGGGAGCTCCGGGTTAGGGTCGACCTGTCCCAGGCAAGAAGTCCCTCTGCCCGGCTCCAGGACCGGAGCCCACCACCTCCTCAGGGGGCCGCTCCTCCTCTGCTGGGACCATTCTGGGCTGGGAAACTGCCTCCTGGGTCTGACTCACTAAATGAGAGAGAGAGAGAGAGAGAGAGAGAGAGAGAGAGAGAGAGAGAGAGAGAGAGAGAGACAGAGGGAGAGAGAGAGAGAAAGAGAGAGAGAGAGAGACAGAGGGAGAGAGAGAGAGACAGAGGGGGAGAGAGACAGAGGGAGAGAGAGAGAGACAGAGGGGGAGAGAGAGAGAGAGAGAGAGAGAGAGGGAGAGAGACAGAGACAGAGAGACAGAGAGAGAGAGAGAGAGAGAGAGAGAGAGAGAGAGAGAGAGAGAGAGAGAGAGAGAGAGAGAGAGAGAGAGAGAGAGGGAGAGACAGAGAGACAGAAAGAGACAGAGACAGAGAGATGGAGAGAGACAGAGAGGGAGAGACAGAGACAGAGGGGGAGAGAGAGAGACAGAGGGAGAGAGAGACAGAGACAGAGACAGAGACAGAGACAGAGAGACAGAGACCAGGACCGAGACCGAGAGCGCGCTAGATGGACGGCTGCAGAGACATGGGTAGCCAACCAGCCAGCCCCGTAGCTAGCCCAGTAGCTCCGCGGGAGCCCATAGATACTGGCGGGTCAGAGCGCTGAGGGCGCCGCGGTGGCCTTCCCGTGTGCCGCCCGCCCTCGCCCTCGGGCGGGTTAACAGCCCGGCAGCAGTTGGGGAGGGGCTCCAGGCCGGCCCCTCTGCCCCGAGGGAGAGCCGGAGCTGGCGGCCTTCTTGCAGGGACGGTGCTGGACGACGTGGCGGGCCGGGGCTGCGTGCCGGCGGAGCAGTGCTTCTGCACGTACAACGGGCAGTCCTTCGCTCCCGGGACCTTCTACTCCACTGAGTGCACCAACTGGTGAGTGCCGGAGTCCCGGCAGGCTCCGCGGCCGAGGCGGGAGGGCGCAGGAGGGCGCTGGGCGCCGCAAACTGCCCCGTTGTCCCCGCAGCACGTGCTCCGGGGGCAAGTGGAGCTGCCGGGACCTGCCCTGCCCCGGCACCTGCTCCGTGACGGGCGGCGCCCACTTCTCCACCTTCGACGAGAAGCACTACACGGTCCACGGGGACTGCAGCTACGTCCTGGTCAAGGTAGGGCTCGGGGCGGCTCAGACTGCCCTGGAGGCCGCCCGGCAAACGTCCTGCGCTTCTGGGAGGGAGCAGCGTCAGCGGGGACAGCGAGCGAGCCAGCGGATGGAGCTCCAGGCTTGGAGTCGGGAGGGCCTGGGTTCCAACGTGGTCTCAGATGCTTCCTGGCCGGGTGACCCTGAATAAGTCACTTAACCCTTGGCCTACTCCTTGCCCGGCTGTCTTAGAAGCATTCCTGGGCTTTTAAGTGCAGGGAGAGGCCGCGCGTCCAAATGGCCAACGATGCTGCCTTGGGGGAAGCAGCTAGACTGGGGGGGAGACCAAGGCAGGCTCCAGCCTGGGCAGAATCCAGGGAAGCGAAGCTCGCCAGGAGCGTGTCACAAGCGTGCGCTGAGACACCCCATCTGGGGGTTCCTCAGCGCCCCCCACCTGCTGCCCCCAGACTGCAACAGCTCCCAAAGGAGCACCGCTAAGGCGGAGGAGGCCACCCTGCCCTGCCCGGCGCCCCTCTTCCCTCCTGCGGTTTGGGCCCCAGGTGAGCTGGGCTGGGCCTTCCTTCCGTCCTGCAGCCCTGCGGCGACGAGGCCTTCACAGTCCTGGCGGAGCTCCGCAAGTGCGGACTGACCGACAGTGAGACGTGCCTCAAGAGCGTGACTCTCAGCGTCGGGGGCGGCCACACGGTAAGTGGGCGGGGCACGAAGAGCCATTCCCGCCCCCTCCCGCCCCCCTCCGAAGGGAGGGGCCCTCACTGGCCCCTCCCTGCTCCCTCTCCCGCAGATGGTCGTGGTCAAGGCCTCTGGGGAGGTGTTCGTGAACTGGATCTACACCCAGCTGCCCGTCTCGGCCGGTGAGGCAGCCGCTCGGGGCCTCCGGGGAGTCCGGGGGGAGGGGGCGGGCTGCCCCCATCCCCACCCCCCGCTGAGCGGCCTCTCTGTGTGTCTCCAGGCAACGTCACCCTCTTCAGGCCTTCCTCCTTCTTCATCATCGCTCAGACCAACCTGGGCCTCCAGCTGACCATCCAGCTCATCCCCACCATGCAAGTCTTTGTGCAGCTGGAGTCGTCCCTTCGGGGGCTGACCTGCGGTAGGTGGAGAGCCGCCCCGCCCCGCCCCGCCCCGCCCCCGCCGGGCCTGACGCCCCGCCCCCACCTCCCGCCCCGCAGGCCTCTGTGGGAACTTCAACAGCATCCAGGCGGACGACTTCAGGAGCATGAGCGGGGTGGTGGAAGGCACGGCGGCGGCCTTCGCCAACACCTTCAAGACTCAGGCCGACTGTCCCAACGTCAGGAACCACTTCGAGGACCCGTGCTCGCTCAGCGTGGAGAACGGTGGGTGGGGCGGCCGCGGCCGAGCCTCCCAGACTTAGCGGGG
Organism: Monodelphis domestica; assembly: GCF_027887165.1. Classification (NCBI taxonomy): domain Eukaryota; kingdom Metazoa; phylum Chordata; class Mammalia; order Didelphimorphia; family Didelphidae; genus Monodelphis; species Monodelphis domestica. Next base: position 914,550 of record NC_077232.1, read on the forward strand.
GTGGGGCAGAGGCAGGACCCTCCGGGCGGTCATTCCCCTGAACTGGAGGCTCTGGGGGCCGGCAGGGCACCCCAGAGGGGAGGGACGGGTCTGGGCCGCGATGCCTGTGGCCCAGGCCCGGAAGGGAGATTCCCAGAAACCACAGCGGTGGGTCCCAGAGGGAGAAGCGGCCCGGCTCATTCTTGGGCTAAAGACAGACTCATCTGAAAAAGATCTGGGAGCCGGGGGACCCCAAGCTTGATAGGGACCACCGGGGCAATGGGATGCCTCCTGGGGGGCCTGGCCCACCGGGGCAATGGGATGCCTCCGTGGGGGGCCTGGCCAGAGAAGCCCCAGGGCCCTTCCAGGCAGGCATTAGCCTTGTTTGCTTGGGCCCCTGGGAGCCACAGAGAGGCAACAGAGGCTCGAGGGGCGCCCAATGAGCCACCCTGGCAAGGAAGGGGCTTCCTGGGGAGCTGCCCCCTCCCTGGGCTCTGAGGTGGGCACAGAGGTGGGCACCAGAGGCCTCTGGGATCATTTTCAACTGCCAGATCCTGGGATGGAGGAAAGGAGGGGCTTCGGAGGGGGGCTGCGGGACCCAGGAGCTCCTGCCCCCAGCCTAAAGGTTTCCCTGGTCCTTTTTGTTTGCAGAGAAAGTACGCCCAGCACTGGTGTGGCCTGCTCACTGACCCGCAGGGAGTCTTTGCCCTGTGCCACGCGGTGGGTCCAACCCAGCCCTGTACCACTCGGTAATTGCTGCCCGTCTTGGCTGGCCAAAGCCAAATGCCCCCCCCCCAGGCCGGACTTCAAAGGGAAGGACGGCGCCAACACCAGCTGCCCGTCCCGGCATCGCCTTCCTCGCTCCTCACAGCCGGCAGGGCAGGGGCTCCGGGCTCCCCTCACTGCTCAGCAGCGGGGGGGCGGGCACCGGGCCCAGGCCCTGCTCGTGTTTGAAGGGAGCCCCAGGACAGGCAGGGCCCCCCATGGGCGCCTCGCTCGGCTCGCCCCCCCATGCTGGTGTCCCTGGCCGGGAGCCCCCATCGGCCTGCCTCTGGCCCTGGTCCGGGGGGCGGGGGGGCTTCACCCCACCTCTGAGTGTGCCCTGGCCGTGGTCCCTGTTTGGACTTCCCCTGGGAAGTGGGCGCCCGGACAGTCTCGGCCCTCTGGGAGCCCCGCCTCAGACTGGCCCGAGGGACGCCCCGGGGAGCCACAGCAGGGCGTCACTGAGGTGCTTTTCTGCTCCCCAGAACTGCATGTTCGACACGTGCAACTGCGAGAAGAGCGAGGACTGTCTGTGTGCGGCGCTCTCTTTCCTACGTGCAGGCCTGCGCCGCCCGGGGGAGTTGGTGCTGAGCGGCTGGAGGGCCGGAGTCTGCAGTAAGTGCGCAGGGAGGGAATGACGGAGGGGAAGGGGACAGTCTTGCCATGGAGGGGCTGGCTATTATTCCCATTTTACAATTGAGGAAACCGGCAGACCGTGGCAAAGTGACTTGTCCAGGGTCACCCAGCGAATACATGGCTGAGGCTGGATTTGAACTCGGGCTTCTGCCTCCAGACCCAGTGCCTAGCTCGGGCTCCTACACGTGCTGGGAGACCCTGGGCATGCCCAGACGCTGACTGCCCCCGCGGGGCTCCCCTAACTCTGCAGCCAAGCCCATGAGCTCGTGCCCCAAGTCTCTGACGTACCGCTACAACATCAGCGCGTGCCAGCCCACCTTGCCGCTCGCTCAGCGAGCCCGACGTCACCTGCAACATCAAGTTCTTCCCCGTGGACGGCTGCACCTGCGAGGAGGGCACCTTCCTGGACGCCGCGGGCAAGTGCGTGCCCGCGGACAGCTGCCCGTGCTACCACCACGGCTCCGTCGTGCCCAACGGAGAGTCTGTCCACGACAACGGGGCCCTGTGGTAAGGCGCTGCCCCCTGCCCTGCCCGCCCTGCTGCCCGGACCCGCTGGCGGGGCCCCGGGGGCTGAGCCTGCTTCTTCTCTTCCAGCACTTGCACCCAGGGCAGACTGGACTGCATCGGAGGCCCAGTGCCCCAGCCGGGTAAGCCTTCTGCTGCTTGGTGCCTCTGCCAGCCCGGGGCCCAGCCCCCCCCACAGTGTCCCCGAAGCTGGGCCCAGGACGGCCCAGGACCACGGCGGCCTGGCCTTGGGCTGGGAGGGAGTGTGGAGGCCATCCCCACACTTTACAGCAGGGGAAACTGAGGCCCAGAAGGGGAAGGGACTTGCCTAAGGTCATCCGGTCCCAAGTCGTGGGGTGCGGATGACCTCCTTAGCCCTGCGGGCGGCCCGCCTTCTCCCCTGTGTGCTGGCCACCTCGGGGCATCCATCTGTGTTCGCCCACGAGAGAGCCGAGTGCAGGTCTCCCCGCAGAGCCACTCTTCGGGCTCGCAGCCTGCTCACTGCTCGCTGCCCGCTCTCTTCCAGTCTGGCGCCGCTCCCATGGTCTACTTTGACTGCAGCAAGGCCCCCGGCGGGAGTCACGGGAGCCGAGTGCCAGAAGAGCTGCCACACGCTGGACATGGCCTGTGTGAGTGCCCCGAGGAGCCTCCCCCGTCCCCAGAGGGCCGCCACGCCCTGCGCTTGGGCCAGGAGGGAGCCCCAGATCGCCCACCCTGCGCATGCCGACGCCGGAGGGAGCGAGGGGGATCCGGGCGCCAGGCAGAGCGCTTGTGCCATTGCACGTGGGCACGAGTGTGTGCACACACTCAGGACACGTGCCCGGCCATTCTCAGTGAGGGGGGGCCTGGCCCACTGCCATGGTCATCCCATGAGGGAGGGGTCCTGGCTCCCCCTCTGCTGCTGGCTGCTCCCCGTCCTCAGGCGTTGTGGGCCATGTGGCTCTCTGCTCTTGCCCAGGAGCCTGTGCAGAAGTCCTGAGACCAGGACGAGCTCACCTTCATTCTCCCTGTGAGGTGCCAGGAGCTCCCCTTTCCTCAGGGCAGCCCGAAGGCTACCCCGGAGGGGACGTGCCGGGACCTAGGGGGCCGGCCACTGCGCAGGCACAGGCGCCGCCCACTCGCTTTCCTTGAAGTCTTAACCCAGAGCCCTGGCCTCACCTTGGGCCCATGTCCAGCTCACGCTGCCCACAGCCATCCTGAGCTGCTCATCTTCCCACAGGACTGCTGCTCAAGCAGCCCACATCAGTTCTGCCTTGCCTGCCTGCCTGCCATTCTGTCTGTCTGTCTGTCTGTCTGCCTGTCTGTCTGCCTGCCTGTCTACCTGTCTGTCCTGTCTGCCTGTCTGTCCTGTCTGTCTGTCTGCCATTCTGTCTCCCTGTCTGTCTGCCTGCCTACTTGTCTGTCTGTCTCCCTGTCTGTCTGCCTATCTACCTGTCTGACATTCTGTCTGCCTGCCTGCCTGCTGTTCTATCTGTCTGTCTGTCTTCCTGTCCCCTGCTGGTTTGCACACTTTCCCAGCAGCTGTCTCGGGCAGGCCCTTGACGTGCCTTTTCTCTTGCCCTCCACAGTATAGCACCCAGTGTGTCTCTGGTTGCATGTGCCCGGACGGGCTGGTGTCTGACGGAGAAGGAGGCTGCATCCAGAAGGAGAATTGCCCGTGTGTCCACAACGAGGCCAGCTACAAGGCTGTGAGACCATCCAGGTGGAGTGCAACACCTGGTAGGTGTCCCCAGGTCCCAGGGGCCCCGGCCTCACCTCCTTGCGGCAAGGCAGCTGGGGCGAGGGAGGGCTCTCTTCACTGCAGCAGCTCAGAAGGGCCTCCTCCTGATCAGGGCATCCCCAGAGAACCTCGGGGCGCCCCAGAGAGATGAGGAGGGGGCGGATCTCCAAACTCCTCTCCCAGGAATCTCGGGCACTTTGCAGGCCCCTAAAGGACTTTCCTGCTGATCACCAGTGGAGGCAAGAAGGGCATGAGCTGGGTCTTTTTGCCAGCTGCAGGGCCCCTCCCCGAGGAAGGAGCCAGCCGTGGCAGAGGGCCGTGCGAGGCCCTGGCCCATCTTTGCAGCATCTCTTTGGCCTCCCCCCTCCACCTGCTCCCTGTTCTTCCCACTTCCTCCCTGGTCCCCTGGGCCTGAAGGACATGCCTGACCCCCTTGATTGCCTTCTCCCCTCAGCACCTGCAAGAACCGAATGTGGCACTGTACTGACGAGTCCTGCCTGGCCACATGTGCCGTGTACCGGTGACGGGCACTACATCACCTTTGATGGCCCAGCGCTACAGTTTCAATGGGGGCTGCGAGTACACTCTGGTCCAGGTGAGGGTGGGGGCCACACTGGCCACGTCTCCCTCCCCTCTCTCCCTGCCTCCTTTCCTTCTGCCCTCTTCTCAGGACATCCAGAGACCCCCTGCCCCCACCCCGCTGTCCCTGAGGGCTGAGCGGAAGGAGACGGGACCCTCCTACTAATAGAGTTGGGGAGGGGACGTTCCAGGCAAGACCCCGATTGTCCAACCAACAGCCAGAGGCCCGTCCCCAGTGAGGCGAGGGAGCCAGGCACGGGCCATTTTCAAAGGGAGAGGGGCCACGGTCCGTGTCTGAGGCCCAGAGAGCGACCCCACGGCAGAAGCTCCCAATGTGTTGTGTGGGCTTGGAGGGTGGATTTGAAGGAAGAAGAGCTTTCATCTACTTCACCAGCTGGGGAGGGCTTGGGCGGGAGAACTGGCAGGAGAGCCAGGTCTCGAGACTCCTGACTGCCACCCTTGCCACCACGCATCCTGGGCTAGGAGGAGCCTGGCCTTGCCCCTGCAGGCCCTCTACTGATGGGGCCTTCCCTTGGCAGGACCACTGTTGGGAAGAACAGCAGCACCCAGGGCACTTTCCGAGTGATCACAGAGAACATCCCCTGCGGGACCACGGGCACCACCTGCTCCAAGGCCATCAAGATCTTCTTGGGGTGGGTGTCTGTCTGGGGCAGAGGCTTGAGGGAGAAGCGTTTGGGCACAGCCTTCACAGGGCAGGAAAGGTGGGCACAGGACCCCTGGCCAACAGCTTGTGGCCCAGGGCGGCCCCATGTCCTCAGGCGCTGATCAGCCTCGGGCTTTCCTCATCCAGAGCTATGAGCTGAAACTCAGTGAAGGGAAGGTGGAGGTGGTGGAGAAGGGAGATGCCAAGGAGGAGCCACCCTACAGCATCCGCCAGATGGGCATCTACCTTATCGTGGACACCAACATGGGGCTGGTGCTGCTGTGGGACAAGAAGACCAGCATCTCTGTCCAACTGAGCCCGGACTTCAAGGTACCGCCGCTGCGGAGCCCGAGTGGGCCAGGGGATGTTGGCTGCCTGGAGAGGGCTGCCAGTGTGTGTGCCCAGGCAGGTGCACAGGGTGCTGTGTGCGCTTGCAGTCATCAGCTAGAGGCTAAGTTCAGGACCACGGACACCGGCCACCTTGCCACCCCACACATGGCTTGGGAAGACAGAGATGAGAAAAGTAGGGCGCTCACTGTGCAGCAGATGGGCACGATGCCAGGCAGATGGGGGCGGGGGAACAAAGGGAGCTTGGGCATGGTGGGGGGCAGAAGCTTGCCAGCATGAGTGCCCAGCACAAGAGTGCCCAGGCCAGGCACAATTCCCTGTTACAAATGTTACAGAATGCTTTTCTCCCCTGATGTTTGTGTGTGGAGTCGGGGCCAGGGTCCTTTTTGCAGAAGAGGAAAAGGAACTTTTTCCTTCTTAGGAGTGGTAGAATGCGAGGAATGCCTCCCCCACTCCACATCCTCTGGGGCCAGTGGATTTTAACAGGGAAGATTGGGTCCTCCAAGCAGAGACAGCCACACACACAGACAGAAAGAGAGAGAGAGACAGAGAGGAAGAGACAGACAGACAGAAACGGGGGGGGGGGAGACAAGAGACAGAGAGAGAGACAGAGAGGAAGAGAGACACAGAGACAGACAGAGACAGAGAAAGACAGAGAGACAGAGACAGACAGAAAGGAAGAGAGACAGACAGAGACAGACAGAGAGGAAGAGAGAGAGGAAGAGAGAGAGGGAGACAGAGACAGAGACAGACAGAGGGAGAGAGAGACAGGGAGAGAGAGAGACAGAGGGAGAGAGAGACAGGGAGAGAGAGAGACAGAGGGAGAGAGAGACAGGGAGAGACAGAGGGAGAGCAAGAGAGACAGAGACAGAGAGAGAGGGAGACAGAGAGAGACAGAGAGGAAGAGAGACAGAGAGGGAGAGAGACAGAAAGAGAGAGAGAGAGAGAGAGACAGAGAGAGAGACAGAGAGAGACAGAGAGAGACAGAGAGAGACAGAGAGAGAGAGAGAAAGAGAGACAGAGAGAGAGAGAGAAAGAGAGAGAGAGACAGAGAGAGAGAGAGAAAGAGAGAGAGAGACAGAGAGAGAGAAAGACAGAGATAGACAGAGGGAGAGAGAGAGAGAGAGAAAGAGAGAGAGAGAGAGAGAGAGAGAGAGAGGAAGAGAGAGAGGGAGACAGACAGAGACAGACAGACAGAGAGGGAGAAAGACAGAGATAGACAGAGGGAGGGAGAGAGAGATAGAGGGAGAGCAAGAGAGACAGAGACAGAGAGAGGGAGAGAGACAGAGACAGAGAGGAAGAGAGACAGAGACAGAGACAGGGAGAGAGACAGAGAGGAAGAGAGGCAGAGAGACAGAGAGAGGGAGAGGGAGAGAGGGAGAAACAGACAGAGAGAGGGAGAGGTTGGACCAGGTCAGTAGTACCAAGGCTAGCTCCAGGGGCTGGTTAGGAAGTGAGGCAGCATTCTGCTGCAAGGGCAGCTTCAGTGCCTGGGCACATCTGGGGCACATTCTTCCACCTCCCTGACCTCATCCTTTCTCCGGGCAGGGGAAAGTCTGTGGGCTCTGTGGGAACTACGACGGCAACAGCATCAACGACTTCACCACCAGGAGCCTCTCGGTGGTGGGCGACGTGCAGGAGTTTGGCAACAGCTGGAAGATCTCCCCGTCGTGCCCGGATGCTGCCTCCCCCAGGGACCCCTGCACCACCAACCCTTACCGCAAGGCCTGGGCCCAGAAGCAGTGCAGCCTCATCAACAGCGACGTCTTTGCCGCCTGCCATCCTCATGTAAGGCAGAGCCTGGGGAGGGTGGCAGCAGTTTCCTCCTGTGACTATTTCTGTGCCAAGGGATGGGGCTTCCTGTGTCTTCTCTGCCCTGGCTGCTCCCATGAGTATCTCAGGCATTCAAGCACACATGAGAACCTCAATCTCTTCTCTTGGGGGAATGCAGCATCTCTCTCAGCTAAAGACTCTGAGCCAGACTTGGGGTCCCCCACTGCACCCCATAATCTTCCTGTTGTAAACAGGGGGAAAGAGAGGAAGCTTGACTGACTTTGAGGGTTAGCCATGTCCTGCTGGGGAGTCAGAAATGCAAATGGTAACTTTTCCATCCACAGGTTGAACCCACCAAATACTATGAGGCCTGCGTGTCCGACGCCTGTGCCTGTGACACTGGTGGAGACTGTGAGTGCTTCTGCACAGCCGTGGCCGCCTATGCCCAAGCCTGTAGTGAGATCAACATCTGTGTCTCCTGGAGGACGCCCAGTATCTGTCGTGAGTCTCTGAGTCCGATGTGGTGGGAGAGGCCCCATAGGGTGAGCAGCCAGGCAGGACCCAAGCCAGCTTTGCCTATAGCTCTTCTCCCCCAAAGCTCATCTCAGAGGACATGGCGAGGGAGGAGATGCCAGGTGGCTCTCCAAAGATTCTGCCAGGGGGCACAGGGGGATCTGACAGAAAGAACTACTCAGTGGCACACCGAAGGACCGTCCCTTATCCAAGCCTCTCTGTATTGCCACCCTCTCTGTGACACCTTTGGGGTTCACCAGAGTGACTCGGGCTGCTCCAGAATGACCCCCAAAGTCAGGTGGGCACAGGAGATGGGGCAACACCAAACCGCCTTTGCTGTTGCCTATCACATGCTTTGCTCACCCTTAAGGAATCTCAGTTTTAGGAAGTGTGCCTAATGACAGCTGCACATCACACTGACCCAGCTCCCCTCTTCCAGCTCTGTTCTGTGACTACTACAACCCCAGCGGCTCCTGCGAGTGGCACTACCAGCCCTGCGGCGCCCCCTGCATGAAGACTTGCCACAACCCAAGTGGGAAGTGCTCCCACAACATCCGAGGCCTGGAAGGTAAAGGAGTCAAAGGGTTCCCAAGGAGTCCCCAAGGAGTCAAAGGGTTCCCAAGGAGTCCCCAAGGAATCAAAGGGTTCCCAAGGAGTACCTAAGGAGTCCCTAAGGAGTCCCCAAGGAATCAAAGGGTTCCCAAGGAGTCCCCAAGGAGTCAAAGGGTTCCCAAGGAGTCCCCAAGGAGTCAAAGGGTTCCCAAGGAGTCCCTAAGGAGTCCCCAAGGAGTCAAAGGGTTCCCAAGACTTTGGGTGCCTTTGGCATGTCCATGGCTGGTCTAGTGCCTCGTCACCACCAAGTCACAAGAGCCAAGCACTTTGTCTGAGACCACACTGGGGAGGAGGGAGAAGAAGATGGCAGGGGAGAGAGCAGGAAGGGGAGAGGGGAGGCAGCCCAGTCTAATACCTGCCAGGACCCCTTGCCTACCACCCTGTGCCTCGACCTCAAGCCGTCCCTCCCCAGACAGGAGCTGGGAGGGCCTCAGGAGCCCATCACTCCTCCCAGTCTTTGCATCATCTCTTCCTCACTCACCCCCAGTGTCCAGGCTGCTCTCCCTCTCCCATATAGTCTCTGTCCAGGAACAGGGAGGGCTCTTGGGTTCCCCTCTACCCTGGGCACACACTGAGGCAGCCACGGCCCAGACATTTCCCTCTTTGCTGCTCAGTGATAGTGTGTGCCCTGTCTGTCCCCGGAGCAGATCCACTGCACTGACTCATCCTCCTTCCAGGCCGGTCTCCAGGACCCAGTGGAGCCCTGAGGTCCTTCCCTGCCCCCCCCCCAGCCCCAGGGACTCCCGGGCACCTGTTTTCCCCAGCAGCCTCCTGGCACACGCACGGCACCTTCTGGGCCCCACAGACAATCCCCTCCAAGCGAACTCTGGGTGGGATCCGCCTGTCAGGTTCTGGCTGCGTAAAGCCAGGAGGAAGTGCAGCAGGCATCTGTCTGTCCATGAACCTCGGCCAGAGGGGAGGCTAAGGTCTGAGAGCAGGCCCTCTCCTTGGCCCTGCAGGCTGCTACCCCAAATGCCCGCCAAAGACCCCCATCTTTGACGAAGACAAGATGCAGTGTGTCCAGAGCTGTGCTCCCTGCTACCTCAATGGAACGTACTACCCTCCAGGCTCCCCAGTACCCCTGCGCAAGAACTGCCAGTCGTGGTAAGAGCTCCTTTAACCTGGCCCACCCAGGCGCACTGTGAGTGGGATTGTGAAGGGGCCTCCCAGCCCGGCAGCCTTCCCTCCCGCCCGCCCACTGCCCCGACGTATTCCAGGTGATCCTAATGACTGTCAGCCCATGTCCCCGGAGGAGCCCGTCAGAGGCAAATGTGGCCCTCGCCAGTTTGGAGCTTTTGTCCTCCAGCAGAGGTTCCTCGGGGTGGGGGGTGCCGCCCCCACAGGGATCTTCCCTTTGTTCCTGGGGCTCGGGCTCACCCGGCCTTGTCAGCCCCAAGCCCCGTGCTGAGGAAGCGATGCCGGGCGGGGCGTGGGGGGAAGGGGAGACAAAATGGAGATGGCAGGCAAGCAAGCGGGGCTGCCGATGGCTGCGCCAACCAGACTGGTGAAACCTCGTGAGAAACAGCCAGGAGAGAGCGTTGGAGCAGCTGAGCAAACGGCTCCCCGCCCCGTCCTTCTCTCTGCTTTCAGCTTGTGCACCGAGGCCGGCATCGAATGCACGTACGACTCAAGCGGTAAGAGATGGGCTGTGTTTGCGGGCACCCCCAGGCTGGCCCCCTGGCAGGGCTTTCATGGCGTCCCGTCTCTTCTGCTTGCCAGCGTGTACCTGCACTTACGAGGGAAAGCGCTTCCACCTTGGGGAGGTCATCTACAACACCACAGATGGCATCGGGGGCTGCATCGTCGCCACCTGCGGGCCCAACGGCACGAAAGAAGCGAAGGTGTACGAGTGCGGCGTCAGCACCCCGGCCCCCTTCACCACCTTCTCGGTCATCTCCACCTCCGCCCCCTTCTCGGTCATCACCACCCTGGGTAAGGCCACAGCCAAGCCTGCAGTCCGGGCAGTAAGTGTTGGCTACGACTTTGGAGCTGTCCAAAGGCAGAAAGAGGACGCCCCCCCCCCACCCAGGAGCTTCCACGCTCTTGAAGAAAACCACGGGGACCCAAAAGGGAAAGGAAGTAACTTGGGGGGGCAGAGCACCTTCCTCGCTTGCTCTGGGCGGTTTGGCCAGCACGGCTTCCCGGGCTCTTTTCTCCTCCACTGTCTTCTTCCTCCCTGAGGTTCCTTTAAGTAATGGGAGGATCTTGCCAGCCCCCCAGCCTAGGACCAGACGTCCAAGATGATCCTCGGCTTCCCTAGAGTTCCAGGCTCCCAGCAAAGGTGCCAGTGCCATGTGGCTGGTGGGCGGAGGTCCTCCACACTCCATCCTCCTCTTCTTTTCAAATCGCAGGGCACCACTCCACCTTTCCGGGACAATCAACTCCATCAACGACTCTGCCTTCCACTGGAGAACCTTCAGAGGTTCCTAGCCGCACACCAGTCCCCTCTGAAGTCAGCACCATCACACAGCCAGCCACCGTGCCCACGACAGACACTAGTGTCACACCCACGACTTCCCTGGAGAGCGTCAGCACACAGTCAGCAACCCCGGCTTGTGTTCAAGAGGTTTGCACGTGGACCCCTTGGCTGGACGTCAGCCACCCGGGAAGAGGAGCGAACAGTGGAGACTTCGATACGCTGGAGAACATCCGAGCTGCCGGCTATCGAGTCTGCAAGTCCCCCAGGAAGGTGGAGTGCAGAGCTGCCGACTTCCCTGCCGTGCCCTGGCAGGAGCTCAATCAAAACGTGACGTGCAGCCCAACAGAGGGGTTGGTCTGCCTTAATAAGGATCAGGTGTCCGGAAAGTGTGACAACTACCAGATCAAAATCCTGTGCTGCCTTTCTCAGCCATGTGAGCCCCACACAGCCACGGCTACAGTGACAGCACCAGTGACCCCGGCCAAGTCAACTTTGAGCGCAACTTCGATGCCAGAACACAGGGAAACTACAAATACTCACCCTCCCGAATCCACACCTTTTCCATCAACAACGGGAACGGGGCCCTCTTCGTCCCCAGAGACACCCGGGACACCGGGGCTCCCTACTGAGGGGAAGCCGACACCGACGCCAACCATTTGTCTTCAGGAAGTCTGTGAATGGACACCCTGGATAGATGGGAGTTATCCAGAACCAGACATCGATGGGGGAGACTTCGACACCTTCAAGGATTTAAGAGCGAAAGGATACCACTTTTGTGATGTCCCCAAAGCAGTGGAATGTAGAGCTGTGAGCTTCCCCAACACGCCTCTGAACGAGCTGGAGCAGAACGTGACGTGTAGCAAGACCGAGGGATTCTTGTGCCTGAACAAAGATCAGTTCCCACCCATATGTTACAATTACGAGATCCGAATTCAATGTTGTGAGCTCACAAAGTGTGGGAGAGAGCGGACCACCAAAACAACCTCAGATTCTCACTGGAAACCAACGAGCAGCCCGGGAACATCAACCACAGAGACTCCAAGCTCCCATTCAGATCGCCAAACAAGCACAGAACTTAAGCCCACAATGCACCCCACCTGTGAGCCCCAGTGCTCGTGGACCAAGTGGTTTGATGTTGATTTTCCAAAATCTGGCCCCAACAGTGGAGATGTTGAAACCTACAACAACATCATGGCGAGAGGAGAGAAGATCTGCCACAAACCCGAATACATCAGCCAACTTGAGTGCCGTTCAGAGACCCACCCGGAAGTTAGCATCCAGGAGATTGGTCAGGTGGTAGAGTGCAACCGTGACTATGGGCTCGTCTGCAGGAACCAGGACCAGAAGGGGAAATTCAAGATGTGTTTCAATTATGAGATCCGTGTTCTCTGCTGTGAACCCATGGAGAACTGTTCCACCACCACAACCACATCAGTCACCACAAAGACAAGTCACGAGATAACCACTAACTTTGTGCCTTCCACCACCACAGTTCCTGAGACAAGCACGTATTTTGTGCCCTCCACTGCCACAAGTCCTGAGACAACCCCCCATTCTGTTCTCACCGCCACCACCTCACCTCCATCCTCACCCCTAAATACAACGATATCAGTTTCCACTTCAATCCAAGAGCACTCAAGCACTAGCCCTGTGACAAAACCACCCACATCTCATCCAATGACACCCGCTAGCACATCTACTCAACCAATACCCCCCAACTGTGAGCCCCAGTGCTCATGGACCAAGTGGTTTGATGTTGATTTCCCATCATCTGGACCCAACAGTGGAGATGTTGAAACCTACAATAACATCATCAGAAGAGGAGAGAAGATCTGCCACAAGCCTGATTATATAACGCGGCTTGAATGCCGGGCACGGGACCATCCCCATGTCAACATTGAGAAAATAGGACAAGTAGTAGAATGCAACCCTGACTATGGGCTCGTCTGCAGGAACCAGGACCAGAAGGGGAAATACAAGATGTGTTTCAATTATGAGATCCGTGTTCTCTGCTGTGAACCCATGGAGAACTGTTCCGCCACCACGGCCACATCTCCAACCACCCCCACAACCACATCAGTCACCACAAAGACAAGTCACGAGATAACCACTAACTTTGTGCCCTCCACCACCACAAGTCCTGAGACAACCTCCCCTTCTGTTCTCACCACCACCACCTCACCCCTAACTACAACAATATCAGTTTCCACTGCAACCCAAGAGCATTCAAGCACTAGCCCTGTAACTACAAGGACAAAACCATCCACATCTCATCCAATGACACCCTCTAGCACACATGTCCAGCCACCATCTCCCACCTGTGAGCCCCAGTGCTCGTGGACCAAGTGGTTTGATGTTGATTTCCCAAAATCTGGCCCCAACAGTGGAGATGTTGAAACCTACAACAACATCATGGCGAGAGGAGAGAAGATCTGCCACAAACCCGAATACATCAGCCAGCTTGAGTGCCGTTCAGAGACCCACCCGGAAGTTAGCATCCAGGAGATTGGTCAGGTGGTAGAGTGCAACCGTGACTATGGGCTCGTCTGCAGGAACCAGGACCAGAAGGGGAAATTCAAGATGTGTTTCAATTATGAGATCCGTGTTCTCTGCTGTGAACCCATGGAGAACTGTTCCACCACCACGGCCACATCTCCAACCACCCCCACAACCACATCAGTCACCACAAAGACAAGTCACGAGATAACCACTAACTTTGTGCCCTCCACCACCACAGTTCCTGAGACAAGCACGTATTTTGTGACCACCACCACCACCACCGCCACAAGTCCTGAGACAAGCACCATTATAGTTCCTGAGACAAGCACGTATTTTGTGCCCTCCACCACCACAGTTCCTGAGACAAGCACGTATTTTGTGCCCTCCACCGCCACAGTTCCTGAGACAAGCACGTATTTTGTGACCACCCCCACCCCCACAGTTCCTGAGACAAGCACGTATTTTGTGACCACCACCACCGCCACAAGTCCTGAGACAAGCACCGATTTTGTGCCCTTCACGACCACAGTTCCTGAGACAATCTCCCCTTCTGTTCTCACCACCACCACCTCACCCCTAACTACAACAATATCAGTTTCCACTGCAACCCAAGAGCATTCAAGCACTAGCCCTGTAACTACAAAGACAAAACCATCCACATCTCATCCAATGACATCCTCTAGCACACATGTCCAGCCACCATCTCCCACCTGTGAGCCCCAGTGCTCGTGGACCAAGTGGTTTGATGTTGATTTCCCAAAATCTGGCCCCAACAGTGGAGATGTTGAAACCTACAACAACATCATGGCGAGAGGAGAGAAGATCTGCCACAAACCTGAATACATCAGCCAGCTTGAGTGCCGTTCAGAGACCCACCCGGAAGTTAGCATCCAGGAGATTGGTCAGGTGGTAGAGTGCAACCGTGACTATGGGCTCGTCTGCAGGAACCAGGACCAGAAGGGGAAATTCAAGATGTGTTTCAATTATGAGATCCGTGTTCTCTGCTGTGAACCCATGGAGAACTGTTCCACCACCACGGCCACATCTCCAACCACCCCCACAACCACATCAGTCACCACAAAGACAAGTCACGAGATAACCACTAACTTTGTGCCCTCCACCACCACAGTTCCTGAGACAAGCACGTATTTTGTGACCACCACCACCACCACCGCCACAAGTCCTGAGACAAGCACCATTATAGTTCCTGAGACAAGCACATATTTTGTGCCCTTCACCACCACAGTTCCTGAGACAAGCACATATTTTGTGCCCTCCACCCCCACAGTTCCTGAGACAAGCACGTATTTTGTGACCGCCACCACCGCCACAAGTCCTGAGACAAGCACCGATTTTGTGCCCTTCACGACCACAGTTCCTGTGCCCTTCACGACCACAGTTCCTGAGACAACCTCCCCTTCTGTTCTCACCACCACCACCTCACCCCTAACTACAACAATATCAGTTTCCACTGCAACCCAAGAGCATTCAAGCACTAGCCCTATAACTACAAGGACAAAACCATCCACATCTCATCCAATGACACCCTCTAGCACATATGTCCAGCCACCATCTCCCACCTGTGAGCCCCAGTGCTCGTGGACCAAGTGGTTTGATGTTGATTTCCCAAAATCTGGCCCCAACAGTGGAGATGTTGAAACCTACAACAACATCATGGCGAGAGGAGAGAAGATCTGCCACAAACCCGAATACATCAGCCAGCTTGAGTGCCGTTCAGAGACCCACCCGGAAGTTAGCATCCAGGAGATTGGACAGGTGGTAGAGTGCAACCGTGACTATGGGCTCGTCTGCAGGAACCAGGACCAGAAGGGGAAATTCAAGATGTGTTTCAATTATGAGATCCGTGTTCTCTGCTGTGAACCCATGGAGAACTGTTCCACAACACCCACCCCAACCTCCATGACAACCATTTCTAGAACTACATCAGTCACTACCTCCACTCCATCTACTATGACCCCAACGATATATGTTGCCACAAGCTCTACCCCCTTGTCTACACATACAAGTACTCCTTGTTTCTGCTTCCTATCCGGAAAAGTCTACCCATCTGGTAAGCACCTATTAAACGTTGCATTATGTGTCACATCGCTTTCCTTCAGATGTTCCCCCATCCCTGGAGGCCCATTCCTCTTCCTCAGTTTTGCCCTCCGTTTAGGATCCTTTTGCTTGCTAGTTCTTCCATCCAAGGCTTCCCCTGAGTCACTAAAGAGTTTAGAATGCATACAGAGCCTTATGCCAGTTCATGGAGAGCCTGCAATCCATTCCTATTCCTGTCTTGGATATTCTTATTATTTTGGCGGTTTCTCCAACAGGAACCTAAACAGTGAAAGGACAACAAAGCCAAGCCCAATAAGCGTCCCCCTCGGCGTCCTGCGGCTTTCCCAAGTACGGGTCATTTCAAGCTTTGGGTTTTTTCCATAGGAACTCTGATTTACAACCGGACTGACAATGCGGGGCATTGCTACTCTGCCATTTGCAATGACGACTGTACTGTGGAGAGAAGAGCAGAGGTGTGTTCCACTTCGGTTGCTCCTCCAGTCCCAACTACGCCTACATCTGGGTCCACACCAGAATCCACTCCCACGTCGCCATCAGTGTCTCCTTCTCATCCTCCAGCTACAACAGGAAAAACAGGATCAGATTGTCTCAATGTAGTACCACCAAGAAAGGTTGGTTGGGTGTCTTCTGTCTCCTTCCTTCCTTTCAGCCACTCGGGAGACCAGTTTCAAGAGCTGAATGCAGGAATGTTCAGTGACTCAAGGGTGTCGAGCTGGCGGGTCTGGGAAGATCACGACAAGAATGGGAAGTAGGGAGGGGAGGCTGGCTCTGGGGAACTGAGAGCTTTAGCATGTGCTGAGTTAGAAACAACGAGTAACAGTCGGGGAGGAACCGTTAGCTCAGGAGGAAGCCTAAGGCCGCCGATCCAGGTATGGTGGGGAGTTGGGGCTGGGCCAGGGTTCTCTGATGGAACAGTGTGGCGAGTAGAGAAGGTCAGGGACAAACTTAGGGAGCCCCAGTGTTCTGGGACCCAGAGAAGGGAGGCTCATGAAGTCAGAGTAGAAGTGGACCGGGCTTCAGGCACAACGGAGCCAAATAAGGCTGATGGCGCAGGAAGGAGAGGAGGCCGGCCGGCCGACGGGATACAAGAATACAAGAGGCTCTACCAATGAGATTTGAGGCCTGACTTCGAGAGGGCGCCAGGAAAGGCTAGTGACAGCAGAGGCTTGAGGCTGCTCCTCTCCCCATCCCACTGGCACTCCGGGCTTCCCTTGAGCTCCCTCCCAGCCCCTGTTCCAAGCTGTGTCCTCTCTCGCAGAAAGGAGAGACTTGGCTCCTGCACAAGTGCCAGAAAGCCACGTGCGAGGGGGACAACGTGATCACCCTAAGCCCTGTGAGCTGCCCTGCCGTGAAGAAGGTGGCCTGTGCTAACGGCTACCCTCCTGTGAAGGTTTACGACGACGCTGACCACTGCTGCTACCATTACGAATGCCAATGTGAGTGAGGGCTGCCTGTGAGCCAAGCCGGGAGGTGTCCAGGGTGCTGAACGAGCTTTCTCCAGGGAGCCAGAATAACTAGTCCTGGAGGAAGCGAGCTCGAGCTTGGGGGCCCCTTCCACCCCTGTAGGACCTGCCAGTGCCTGGGTGCGGAGGCCATGCGCCCCCCCCCTTCCCCCCCCCCCCCCCAGCATGCAATAGCGTCAGGAGCAGGGCGGGCGCCAAGGCACATTCTTTGAATCAGCCAAGATGCCACAGACAGGCAGGCCAGTGGCAGCGCATCCGTGTGCCCGGGACCCGAGATCGTCACGGTGCCAGCCAGAATGGTGGGCCTCCCCTGGTCCCTCCTCCTCCTCGCTCAGGGTCACGGGGGCTTGTGTCTCGTCTCTTTGCCAGGTGTGTGCAGTGGCTGGGGAGATCCTCACTACATCACCTTTGATGGCGTCTACTACACTTTCTTGGACAACTGCACCTATGTCCTAGTACAACAAATCTACGCCATCTACGGCCATTTCCGGGTGCTCATCGACAACTACTTCTGTGATGCCCGCGACGGGCTATCCTGTCCTCGGTCGATCATCGTCGAGTACAGGGACAATCGCATCGTGCTCACCCGCGCCCTGGTCCGTGGGGTGATGGAGAACGAGGTGGGGAAAGGAGGGCTCCCAGCCATCCCAGAGCGCCCGCTGTCGCCCGCTCACCGGACACCGCCTGGGAGAAGGGAGGGGAGCCCAGAGCATAGTGCAGGAGAAGGGAAGGGCCCTGCCTGCCAGCAAACAGGGCTCTCAGTGGGGGCACGAGCCAGCCAACATGGCAGAAACAGCCTAGGGAAGGGCAGGGGCTGAGGGCTGGTTCACTTTCTTCCTCCTCCTCCTCCTCCTCCTCCCTCTCCTAGTGGGTAGAGTTGGCCGCAGGCCCCCAAGGCCCTGCCAGCACAGGAGGGAGGATGAGCTCTGGGAGGGGCGACTCAATGAGAAGAGCTTC
Organism: Monodelphis domestica; assembly: GCF_027887165.1. Taxonomy (NCBI): domain Eukaryota; kingdom Metazoa; phylum Chordata; class Mammalia; order Didelphimorphia; family Didelphidae; genus Monodelphis; species Monodelphis domestica. Next base: position 932,057 of record NC_077232.1, read on the forward strand.
GGGATGCTCCATGTGGGGCTGCACAAGGGCAGACCTTTGCTGGGCGCCTTTTCCCGACGTGTGGCATAGCCAGGTGGTTCCCACTTGCTGCCTGGGTCAGCCTGATGGTCTCTCTGGTCCGGCTGCTTTCCGGGGGGGGGGTTCTGAATTAGCCCGAGGGGCTGGCCCTGGAGTAGGAGCATGTGCAATGGTGGATGGGGGGCAGCCCCGCCTGAGCCCAGGCCCTCATTGACTGTGTCCCCACGCTCAGATTATCTTCAACAACCGGACCATCGGTGCCGGGTTCAAGCAAGACGGCATCGTGATCTCCACCCTGGGCATTAACATGTACGTCACCATCCCAGAGATTGGCGTCCAAGTCATGTTCAGCGGGCTGCTCTTCTCTGTGGAGGTGCCCTTCACCAAGTTTGCCAACAACACAGAAGGCCAGTGTGGTACGTGCCTGGGTCTTCGCGGCTCTCCTACATGCCCGGCTCCAAGGGAGGCCGTCGGGGCTCGGCTGAAGTGAGCTGAGAGCGGCCCGCCTCACGCCCTCGCTTTCGGGCCACTCGCAGACGAAGCCCTTGGGAGAACGACGCCCTGAGGTGGCTTCTGGGCCAAATGATAAGAGGGGAGCCGACGCGGGTGGACTCGCTTCAGCCTTGGGCTGGCACTGAGTCGGGAGCCGGGCGTGCGGGCCCTCTGCAGGCCCTGCTGTGTCCAGCTGGAGCTGGCGGAGGGCTCTCGCGTCTCCGGGTAGCCAGGGGGCTCCCGGCGCTCCCCTCAGTGACCCCCACCCCGGCCCCTCGCAGGGACTTGTACCAACGACAAGAGAGACGAGTGCCGCCTGCCTGATGGGAAGGTTGTGTCCTCCTGCTCGGAAATGTCCGGCTCCTGGAAGTACAGCGTGCCCGGCCAGCCTTACTGTGCTAAGAGGCCGCCCCCGACCCCGACAGCGCCGCCCACCACGCCCAGGCCGTGCCCACCGTCCCCTCTCTGCCTGCTGATCATGAGCGAGTAAGCGGCCGGAGAGCCGAAGAGGAATCGGGGGCAAATGGAGGGCGCGGAGGGGGCCACTGCGGCTCCCCTGCGGAAGAGCCCTCCGAGGACGGGGGGTGCCCACAAGAGCGGTGTGCCCGCCGGCGCCGGGCACAGGGGCGCGGCGGAGGGTGCCTCCGCGGGGTCTGGGCAGCCCCAGATCCTCGGGCTCGTCCGGCGAGGGGTCAGTGGAGGGCGGCGCCTGTGCGGAGGAGACCCTCAGAAAGAGCTCGAGGCCGCCCGCCCGCCCGCTGACTTGCGGCTCTCTGCAGGGTCTTCGAGCCGTGCCACAGCATCGTCCCGCCGCAGTTCTACTTCGAGGGCTGCGTGTATGACCAGTGCCACATCCCCGAGGCCAGGGTGGGCTGCTCCGGCCTGGAGCTCTACGCCTCCCTCTGCGCCGCGCAAGGCCTGTGCATCGACTGGAGGGGCGAGACCCACGGCCAGTGCTGTGAGTGACCCTCTGGGCCTCGGGGCGCAGAGCAGGGACCAGGGCGAGGCTGGGGGAGGCGTGCGGGCTCCGTCCTGCACGCCGGGAGCCGCCGGCAGCTGGCATGGGCGGGGGAGTCCGACTGGCCCGGGCACACGCGGCCGGCCTCACGCGCGGCTCTCGCCCTCTCGCCCAGCGTTCACGTGCCCTGCTGACAAGGTGTACCAGGCGTGCGGCCCCATCTACCCGCCCACGTGCCAGAGCCCCGAGGGGAGCCTCAACACCAGCCTGACGTAAGTGGCTCGGGTCGCCCCTTCGGGCCGCTCTCGCCACGGGCCGCGGCCTGGCTAACGGCGCCTCCTCTCTTCCCCCAGCCTGGCCGAAGACCTCAGCCGAGTCACCGAGGGATGCTTCTGCCCCGCCGGCACCACCCTCTTCAGCTTGAGCTCCAAAGTCTGCGTGCGAGCCACCCCCTCCGAGTGCCAGTGTAAGCGCTGCGGGCGGGGCTGTGCCCGGGGTTTGCCCACCTGCCCCGCCGCTTCGCTCTCCTAAGCCCGGCGCCCGCCTCTCTTCTCTCTTTCAGCCTGGTGCACAGGCCCCCACGGAGAGCCCGTGCAGGTGAGTCCTGGGCCAGGCGCACGCGTCAGGGGGCTGCCAGGCCTTCCCGGGGGCACAGCCCGCTGGCTGGCGCTGCCCCGCTCTCTAGTCTGCCCGCCCCGGGATGGCTCTGCCCCCTGCTCGTGCCCTCCGAGTCACCCTGGCGACCGTGTACCCTTCAAAGAGCCGCACAGCCTGGGATGTGCAGCCGGGGGGGCGGAGGGGGCGGGCGCTGGGCCGGGCCACGGCGCGATCGGCCACGGGCTTCCCCGGGCCGGGCACAGGCCGAGCACAGCCTCTGCCCTCAAGGAGCCTCCGGAGGCCGGGTGAAGAGCAGAGGAAGGGTGGAGCAGGAGGCCGAGGAGGGAGCCTCTGGGAGGACGGAGCAGTGGTGGCAAGGCAGAGGCCCGGGAAAGCGGGCCGAGCTGGGCTCCATGTGGGGAGGGGCGGCGGGCTGCGCATCCCCTGGCCAGGCTGGCCCAGAGTCTTCGGGGGCTTCTTCGAAAGGCCCAGAGATGGCAGACAAGCTGCCATTGAGGCCCGGAGAAGAGCGGTCCGTGTTCCTTTCGTCGATCCGGGAGAGAAGAACCAGAGGCGGGAAGGCGGCCTCTTCCAGGCCGCTCCGGAGACCCGGCGGCCGCCCGTGGCCGCTCGCTGAGCCGAGGACAGGGAGCCGGCCGTGGCGGGCAGCCCAGAGAGGGGCGGCCGGGCTCGTGCCGGATCCAGGGCCGTCTCCGCTTCGGCTCTGCCATCTTCCGGGTGTGAGCTGGCCCAGGGCAGGGGGAAGCAGGGATGGTGCCCCCTGGCAGTGACCCTGGCACCGCCTCTGGCCTCTCCCCTAGCCTGGCACCGTGGTGTTCTCGGATCCCTGTAAGACGTGCAGTTGTGACCCCGAAGGCAGCCCCGAGTCCAGGACACACAGCATCCAGTGCAACGTCAAAGTCTGCGAGACCCACTGCCCGCTGGTGAGTCGCCCACTCCCCCCGCCTCTGCTTTGGGGGCGCAGCGGGGGCAGGGAGCCTGGCCCGGCCCCAGGAGCCCCCCCGGACCCCTCCGCTCCTTGTGCCACAGGGCTACAGGATGGAGAAGGTGCCAGGCAAGTGCTGCGGGATATGCGTGCCGTTTGCCTGCGTGGTGCATTCCAATGGCAGCTCGGTGCATTCCAATGGCAGCTCGGTGCATTCCAATGGCAGCTCGGTGCATTCCAATGGCAGCTCGGTGCATTCCAATGGCAGCTCGGTGCATTCCAATGACAGCTCGGTGCATCTGGTCCAGGTAAGCATGCCAGGCCCACTGCGGCAGAGCCCCTTCCCTGTGCCCTCCCAGAGGGCCGGTCTGGCCCCGGCGCCACCCTCAGGGAGCTCACAGACTGGAGGGCACCAAGGGGGGGCTCTGGCGCCTGCACCCCACAAGGGGCTCCGAGGGAGGGCGCTAACAAGCCTACGGGGCCCCTGCACCGCCCGAAGTGCCCGGCCGGGGATCCAGGCTCCTCGAGGAAGCTGGGCCCGACACAAGGAATATGGCTCTAGAAGGTGGCACCGGCCCCCTCCCAGCCTCCCTCGAACAGCCCTGGCCAAGCCCACAGTGCCCTCCAGGCGTGGCTCAGCAGGAGGAGCTCCGGAAGCGCTTGAGCCCAGCCTGGGCCCCCAGAAATGCTTTCTAGAGAAATGCCGAGCCCAGCCGGGCCTTCCGCACCCCCTTCGCTGGTCTCTTTCAGCCGGGGGAAACCTGGTCCAGTCCCGGGGATAAATGTGTCCAGTACGAATGTGAGAGAGTCAACGGGCAGCTCATTTTGGTGACTGTGAAGAAGGCCTGTCCCCCCGCCCTCTGCTCGCCGGTAAGCTCTCGGGAGGGCAGGCTTGGGGACGACGAGGCCCAGGACGCCCCGACGTGGCTGGGCGTGGAGGGAAGGGCTTCGTGCTGTGGGACATCCTCGGGGCCACACCAGATCCCAACCCACCTTGTTCTGGGCCCTCCTCTCCTCACCCCCGAAGAGAGTCCCACGAGGGCCAAGACTTTGGGCAAGAGGGTGGCACAGGAGGCTGAGCAGAGGGCAATGCCAACCTGCTCCTGCCTGGCGTCCCACTGGCCACTGACTCCAAGTGGCTTTGGTCTCTCCACGGGCACAGGAACAAGTCAGGTGGAGTGAAGATGGTTGCTGTCTGGTGTGTCCCCCACCTCCCCGTAAGTGGACCTTGACTCCCCCTTTCCTGATGCCCCCGTCTGGAGTCTTTGTTTCCCAGAGGAGAGGTTGAGGCAGGAAACAGGGAGGGGAGGCAGACCATCACCCCAAGAAGCCAGACTCTTGTCCCCAGTGGCAGTGCAAGAAGACCGTCCAGACCGTGCCCCCTCCCCCTGCCCTCCCGCTCCCTCTGTCTCCCCGCGCCCTGTCCCTCGCTCGCCTCCTCCCGTGGCCTTGACTGCTCTGTCTCTCTGCCTCAAAGAGGTTTACCACTGCGACGTGGGCCGACGCACACAAGTCATCCGGAAGGGTGGCTGCAGCTCCACCAGCCCAGTGGAAGTGACTTACTGCCAGGGCAACTGCGGTGACACGACCTCCATGTGAGTGAGGGAGGGAGGGAGGCCCATCGTTCCACTGGGCTCTGCAGCGCGAGGCCCGCCTGAGGCGAGGCCCTGACTCTGAGGACCTCGGTGGCAGACCTCAAGGGGAATGAGAAGAGAGCAGATGGGCTCGGGGCATGTTGGAGGCCTGGGCACAGCCCTGAGAAGCCAGGCCTGGGCCGAGGTGGCCATGAAGAGTCAGGAAGAAGCTCGGAAATGAGAGCAGAGGCAGGGGTGGTGGGGGAAGGAGAGGTCCCCCTGGACAGATGAGCGAGAGCTGGGCAGCATCCAAAGAGCCCGAGGCTCTGGTACTAGCTTTGGGACCTGGGCAAATCCCTCCCACTCTCCAGGCCTCGGGGGAGGCTAGCTTAGATAGATGGCCTCCCAGATCAGTGCCAGCTCAGGGTGTGAGGGGGGCTGCCTGATGGATGGGCTAGACTGGGAGTGAGGCCTGGAGGCCAATGGTGGGACTATAGGGGAGCAGGTGGACATGACAGGCCCAGAAGTAAGAGGGGTCTTGGCTGCTGTTTTGAGGGCACTTTATGGACACAGCCTTATTGGAACCCCCAAAACCCCATGGGTCAACCTCTATAATTATGCCCATTTCACTGATGAGGAAAGTGAGGCTTAGGGAGGAGAGGGGGCTTGCATAATGGTGGGATTTGCACCAGAGGCTCTCCTGGCCCCAGGAGCAGCCCCAGGTTAGTGTGCTACTCTGCATACGGTAGTCAGATTATAAAGGCAAGCAGAGGGAGGGGGGATGTGGACAGCGGCCAGGCCCTGATGAGCCACAGCCCCAACCTCTGGGGCTCTGTTGGGGACCAGCCTGGGGCCTGAGGCCCTGGCTGCAGTGGAGCCCCTACTTTAGCCCCACATTTCTCCCAATAGCTATTCCTTCAAGTCCAATGTGTTGGAGCACAGCTGCAAGTGCTGCCGAGAGCTGAGGACCAGCCAGAGGAACGTGTCGTTGAGCTGCCCCGACGGCTCCAGCCTGGCCGTCCTCTTCACCCAGGTGGAGGAGTGTGGCTGCCAGCACCTGCGATGTGATGACGTGCATGGTGGCAGGAGCGATGAGGACAGTGGAGAGAGTGAGGCCATCCAGGAGCAGAGCCAGGAACAGGGGCCGCGCCAGCCTCCCCATGGGGGCCAGGCCCTGCGTTGGCGAAGGGCCACCCACAGCCTCCAGCCCCAAAGATAAAAGGACACCAGGACTTCCCTGGGGGAGGGCCAGGGCCCAAACCGCCCACTCCTGGGCCTACTGGACATCTCCGTTGCCCCCTGACCGCCCCTCCATTACCCAGCTAGTTTAAGCCTCTTTGTGGCTGTTCCCCGATGCTTCCAGAGCTCCAGGCAGCTTGCCCCCTTGCCCCTGTGGCTGGCCCTGTCCTACCAGAAGTCCTGTGTTGGCAGATGGCTGGCTGGCCGGCGGGCAAGATAAGCTGGAAGAAGAAGCTGGCATTCTCTGGAGGTCTGGAACTGACCGGCACCGGCCTCCCGTGTCACCCAGAGCTGGGCCCAGTAACACTGAATGGCATCCCAAATGCTGACCAAGGCCTTCCTGGAGCCCCCTTTGGCCCTTGCCCGGCAGCTGTGGCACGCATGTTCTGTTTACACTGTGTCCGCCACCACCAGCGGCTCTTTGGGGCAGAGACAGATGCCCAGCTGAGCAAAGGCTTCAAACGAAGGACTCTGAGGGTCTCCAACCCAGAGTTTGGGAGGCCCGCTCGGACACGTCCGACTGTAGGGAGTGGCGCCAGGTGCAGCTCTGCTCCCTGCCGTCGTCCCTGGCCTAGCCAGAGCTGTCTCCTTTCTTGGCCCTGCCGGCCTTCTCCTCATCCAAAAATGTTTGCCTGATCCATTAGAAATAAACCTTCAGCATTTTGCAGTCTGGCTCCCATCTCCACTGAGTAAACCAGCAGGGCGTCTGCGGTCCCCTCTGAGCCCCACCCAGAGAGGCCGCCCCCCCAGCCCCAAGGCATTCACCCCTTCCCCACACCCACACCAGCCACAGTGTCTGCCCGTGGCAGGGGCAAGCTTGGGCAGAGCAGACTGCTGAGGGCAGCCTAGCCCAGTGAGATGTTCTCTGGGCTGGAAGCAAGGTGCAGTTGGGTACCAGTGAGAGGCAAAGGGAGCGGGGGGCCTCTGAGGCCCACTGAGGCCCAGAGGGAGCATGCAGCAGGACGGAGATGGAAGCCAAGTCCCCGGGCTCCAGAGCTCAGCCTCTGTCTACCTGCTTTGGGGGAAATGGCCCTGGTTTAGCTGCAGGGACGTGGGGCAGGGAGAAACCTGGGCTCCCGAGAGGGAGGGAGGTGAGCTCGAGAGCCTCTGAGGGCAGTGAGGAGAGTCTGTCCTGGCAGAGAAAAGGAGGGACTGGAGAACTGGAAGGAGGCCACATAGCCCCACCCGCTTTCCCAAGGAGGAATCCTGTTGGCAGAGTCCTAAATCCTGCCAAGGATGGGGAGCTCACTACCTCCCCAAATAGACGAGGGAACCCTTCCTTCAACTGAGAAGGACAGGAGAGGCCATCTGGTCCAGCCTCCTCATTCCCAGAGCAGGAGATAGGCTCAGACTAGAGGAAGGAGCTTGGCCCAGGGCACTCAGCACCTCATGGAAGAGCCAGACTCTTGGGCAACAACTCCAACTCCAATGGACCTCCGCTGCCCCGTGACACCCTGACTGCCTCCCCCTCGGGGCCCAGCTGGGCTCTAGCTCCTGGAACAAGTTGGATGTGGCCTGGATCCTGGGCGGGGGGAGGACCGGGAAGCGTCCTGGCCCGCAGCAAAGGGGGTCCTCAGAGGGCTGGCCAGACATTGGCAAGGGTCGCCCGGGCCCAACCCCCCAGTTTCTTCTCCCTAATCTTCAGCGCAGCACGAGTAGGCTCAGGGAAGGGGCCGGCAGAGTTGGGGCAGACGAGGGGGAAGGCCTGGCCCAGCTTGGCTCCTTTGCGGGAAAGGCTTTGGTTGCTGGGAGGCAGCGAGAGCCAGTCTGTCTGCAGGAGCCCCACTGGGCACTAGAGGGCATCAGGGACCAGCAGGCTGGCAGGCTTCCTACCTTTCCTTAGGGAGCGTAGCTCTCCCGAGGGGCCAGGCGGAGGCCCCGGGGAGAGGGAATAGGAAGGCCCAGAGCCGGAGGGGCTCAGCCATGCCTTACCTGACGCCTTTCCTCTCTTGGGACTCTGGGCTGGGCTTGAGAAACTCATTGGCTTTGGGGAACAGAGACCCAGAGTAGGCTTGACCAGTGCCTGAATGAATGAATGAATGAATGAATGAATGAATGAATGAATGAATGAATTCCCAGGGCTGGGGCAGGTTCCCTTCATTAAACACCAAGCGGTTCTTCCATTAATCATTTGGGGTGAAAATCCTCTTCCAAAGAAGATTGGAGGGGATGTGATGAGGACCTGAAGTCAAGGTCTATCATTCCTGGGAGAGGAAGGGGGGACACATGACTGGGGCCAGTGTCCTGGAGCTGGGTTCAAATCTCAAGCTGCTCTTTTGTACTCCTGTGACTTGGGGCTCCTTCGCTTTCTTCTGCAGTAAAATGAGGGGCTGGGCTCAGTGACCATGGAGGTCTCTTCCATTTCTGCCTTCCTAAGCAGAGGACCTCGAGTGCCCCCTAGGGCAGTGATGGCAGGCCTTTTAGGGGGGGGTGATGCCCTCTGGCTCACATGAAGAGGGGCACCCCATGTCCCTCTGACTTTCTAGTAACAAACTCTGATGAATTTGGTGCTGGGGTGATGGCGTGTGTGACCACACAGGGCTCTGAGTGCCTCCTTCTGGCACACGTGCCATAGATTGGCCACCATGGCCCTAGAGGGTCACTCCAGAGAGCAGCAGCTGCTACTCTGGGCGGAAACCCAGTCTTTGTCCCAGAAGCTAGGAAGCATGGGGCTGTACGTTGAGTCCCTGTAGGCAGACTTTTGTAGCTTGTCTGCCGTGGCTTCTCTCGAGTGCCTGTGCCCCTCTGGAGCTGCCCATCTGCTTGCCACTTCTTTTTTTTTTTAAACCCTCACTTTCTGTCTTGGAGTCAATACTGTGTATTGGCTCCAAGGCAGAAGAGTGGTAAGGGTAGGTAATGGGGGTCAAGTGACTTGCCCAGGGTCACACAGCTGGGAAGTGTCTGAGGCCAGATTTGAACCTAGGACCTCCCGTCTCTAGGGCTAGCTCTCAATTCACTGAGCTACCCAGCTGCCCCTGCTTGCCACTTCTAATCTGTTCTGTGTCAGAAATCAGAGAGCCAGGCTGGTTAGAATTATTTGTAAAAGAGGAGCTGATAATCCCAGAGTAAAGGCCTGGAATCCTCCTTTCCTGGGTAGTCATCCGTGGTTCTGCATCCGTGCCTCGTCCCCGTCTCCTCCCCTCCAGCCCCAGACTCAAAGGCAGAAGGAGCCCCTTCCTCAGCCCGGCCTCAGTTTCCTTTTCTGTATACTGAGGGCATTGGGCTTGGGACCTTTGTAGACCCTTCCAGCTCAGAATTCCATGAAATTACGAGAGTGTGAATGCCTCAAAGGGCCTGACCTGCTTCCATTCATTCCCAGCTCCAGCAGTGTTTGGGGAATGAATCTTTTCAGCCCCCCCCCCCCGGCTGAAGCCCCCAAGCAGCGCCCGCCTCTGGCCCCCCGGGCCTCTGCCAGGGGGTCCAGCCTGGGAGCCCTGCTGGCTGCAGCCTCACTCAGCGGCCATCTCAGGGGCAGCTTCGGCTGTCTCTGGGACCTCAAGAACAAAACATCCGGAGCTGAGCCAGGGCAGCTCGGTTTGCCCTCTCCTAGGCGTCTGCCCGCCACCCGAGGGGTCCTCTGGCACTGCCTGAGGCTGCTGGGTGATTGGCACCTCGTGCCAGGGGCTAGGCGGTCTCCCTGCCAGCGCTCCACGCCTGGCCCCACGCAGAGGTTATCCAGTGTCCGCGGTCAGGGGGCAGCCGATAGGAGGACGTGCCAATGGGTGGTGCCCACCCTCCCCGGGGGCCTCAGGCAGGGGCCGGGGCGCTGGTTCTGCGCAGCCAGAGGCCTGGCCCCCTCCTTATTTGTGTTGGCCTCTTGTCAGCTGGGAGAGGGCCCACACAAAGGCCTGGTTCATCAAGGAGTAACCAGATCACGGTAATTCCCTCCGAGCCCCCTCAGGCCCCCCAGCCAAGGGTTACGCAAGCTGGACTTGCGGGAAAGAGGTCACGTCTGGTGCCACCCCTCACCCCACTGCATCCTCACAGCTTCAGCTCTTCCTCATGCAGGAAAGCGGCCGGGAGGCAAGGGGAGGGCCCCACACCTGCCCCCAGGGCAGCAGAAGGGGCAGCCTGGGCAATGCAGGGTGACCTTAGCATGCCCCTGACTCTCCCTCCCAGCCCTGCCCCGTTTCCTGGAATCCCACAATTCAAGCTGCTCCCATGGGTGGGGCACGGTCCCGAGCAGGCCCTGCTAAATGCATTCGTAGGGGCAGCGGGGTGGCTCAGCGGATGGAGAGGGGAGGTCCTGGGTTCCGATCCGGCCTCAGACATTTCCCAGCTGGGTGACTGGCCCTGGGCAAGTCCCTTGACCCCCAGTGCCCCGCCCTGCCCACTCTTCTGCCTTGGAAGCAATGCACAGGCAGCAGGGCAGGGCCAGCACAAACACGTTTGTAATGTAGCCTGGGATGGGCGTTTGGGGTGGTCATCATCAGGGATGAGCCAGTGCCCCGCCGTCCTGGCCCGGCGACAGGGCCCGAGACCCCGGGCTTGGCGTCCGGGATCCCTGCAGGGTGGGCCCCCCGAGCAACGGGCCTAGGCAGCTGGAGAAGGGAGAGGCCGGCCCAGAGGCTCAGGAGGTTCCCAGACGGAAGGTCTCCAGGGCAAGCAAGGTCCCTCTTGGCAGGCTGAGAGAGAGCAGCGCGCTTCAGAGGCAGCAGCCAGGCTTAGAAGGCTGGGAGTGTGAGCGAGCGTGGAGGTGGGACACCGAGTCCAGCCCCTCCTCACTTTGCATCTGGGCGACCCGAGGCCCAGAGAGGGGCAGGGACTTGCCCAAGGTCACAAGGCAAGGTAGCAACAGAACTAGAAATAGCCCTCGGGCCTCCTGACGCGCAGGCTAGAACGCTCCACTGGCCCGGGCGGCTCCTAGACTGATGGGGAGAGGGACTGCGTGGCTTCAGGTTTTCTGCTTCATGCCTAGGTCAGTCGCTGCTGGAGCCCTCCAGAGTCAGCTCCCAGCCCAGCCCAGAAAGCACAGCCATTCCCACTGGCCTCCCGTTCTGGTAGAATGAGCAGTGGGCAGCCGCAGTCCTGCCCGGCCGGTGAGCCAGGAAGTACCTCCGCCAATTCATCAGTTCTCCCGGAGCGACAGGTAGGAAGTGAAAACAGAAACCAGCGGCTTTGTTCAGAGGCGGAAAGATGATCTCCACTCACGCAGGCTCTTCTCCTGACCTCGCGGCCTGCCAGGGAGGATTACCAGAAAGGTTCAACCCAGTGCTTACTTCTGAGTCACAAGGAAGCCTGGGGATTGTGTCCCGGACCTGGAGGGGAAGTGGTTGGGGTGAAGTCTAGGTTCTGTGTACAGCAGAGCCAGCCAGCCAGCCAGGCACAGGGAGGGAGAGAATCACCAGAAGGGAGGATTCCTCCAAAGAACATGGCGGCTACGGCTGAGCCCAGAGACATCTCAGCCTCGCGGCCTTGAGAGCTCCAAGGGATGGAGGCCAAAAGGGATTTCTGCAGAAGCATCCATCCATCCATCCATTCATCCATCCATCCATCCATCCATCCATCCATTCATCCATCCATCCATCCATCCATCCATCCATCCATTCTCTTCTTTTGTCTCAACCCATCAGTCCATTCTTCTCCGCATCCATTTCATTTTCCCTCCATCTCTCTATTCACCTCTCCTTTCCTTCCATACATCCCTTTCATCTATTCATGCAAGTCTCCCTCTATCCATTCATCCAACTATCTGCTCTTCCATTTGCCTGTCCATCCATCTAGCTATGCCTCCTTCCCTCCATCATTTTGCCTATTTCTTTAGCAACCTCTCCTGCCATATATCTCTCCATCCTTCCTTCCCTTTAACACCTAACCATCCCTCATATGTCCCTGCCTTCTGCTGCCCACCCAAATATTCTGTTATCCATACTTCTCTCCATTTGTTCATCCATTTATACCTCCATTCAGTTATTTCTCCATCTTTCCCTCTATCCATCTGACGAATCCCCCCTCTTTCCATTCTTTTATCTATTCATACATCCTTTTCTCCATTCCTTATACCAACCATCTATCCATTAATCTGTTATCTATCTAGCCAGCTCTCTGTCCTGCCCTTCTTTCCTCTTTCCAGCTATCTTTCCCATCCTTTCTCCAACCATTCATCCACCCCTCCATTTATGTCCATCCTTATATCTTTCTATGTATCTATCCCTCCCTTCACCACTCTCTTAATCCCTCTCTCCCTCCATGCATCAATACCTCTCTTCTTCTACACCTCCCCTCTGGTCATCTGTCTAATCTTCCATCTACCAATCCATCCATCCATCCATCCTTCCCACATCATGCATCCCTCCTTTATCCATCCTTCTAACTTTGCCTTTTCTCTTCATTTCTCCATTCCTCCCTGTCTGTTCATCGCTCAACTTGTCTATCCATCTCTCTCTCCCTCTATTGTCCCTTTATCTACCTATCCCTCCATCTCTCTCTCTTCCTTTTTCTTCTTCCTCCTCCTCCTCCTCTTCCTCCTGCTGCTGCTGCTGCTATTAGCTTCCAGTTATAGGATGCTTTGGATCTGGCCAATAACTTTTAGATGTATCCTTCACCCTCTCATTCAGTGACTCAGTATGTGTGTGTGCATCCTAAGCTCTCTCCCAAGTGTGCAAACTCCCTCTCCTCCACCCCACAGAATGCTGTGAAGAGACCCAGAAGGAAAGGAGGAGGAGAGATGGAAGGGCAACTTGGGGGGAAATAAGTGGTGCCTTAGAAGGTCTCTCTTTGCAAAGCTGTATTTCCCCAATTATGTTGTATGGGCAAGAGTCACAGAATGCCTCAATCTCTGAGGAATTGCTCCAAAGGGCAAAGGAAAAGATCAAAGTGGGCTTGAGGAGCCCATAACCCTCATTCGATGTTTGCATAGCTCAGGTGAATCAGTGTTAAGAATGCTAACGGACAGATGGAGGACAGGAAAAAGAGATGGTCTGAGTGAGTGACGGAACAAAGGAAACAGCATTGAGTGAGTACTTACTCCTTCTGTGCCAAACACCAGGGACACAAACAGTTAAGCACCCCTGGCCTCTAATGGGGAATTCCTATCCAGGGCATTTAGGTCCAGGATGACACAAATAGAGTCAGTTGATGTATAGGGAAGTCAATCCATATGCCATAATTCCAATCAGAAAACCAACAAAAGATCTGGTTGATCAAGATAACTTAGGAGGTCATCAGGAAGGGCTTTGGAGGCAGTTGCAGTAGAGGCAATGGTGGCCTCAGGAGCTCTCAGGCCACAGATATTAGGGAAGGGGAACAAGTTGGCAAAAGGAGATTATAGGGGGGCCTTTTCTGGTTGCAGATGCATGACTGTCACATTGCGCACACATAGTTCTGAACTGCAGTCTTGGGGTGAGGAGGAGCTCTAGGAGGATAGGGGCCCCAATTACAGTTTCAGGGTGAAGAAGAATGTTTGTAGCCTCTCCTAACTGTGAAGATTGGATTTAGCTCTCCCTTGATTGTAACAATGAAGATACTTAGCTCTTCCTTTATTGGGAAGATTGAATTGTAATCCACAATCTATTTTTAGATTTTAATCTACAAAAAGGTGGTAACTTGGTATTTTAAGCAGATCTGCCCATTTTAACTACAAAAAGGTGTTCAGTAACCCAAAAGATAGAATCTCTCCAAAGAAGGTGTGAGCTAAAGAGTGAGCCACCCTGGAGAGGAGCATGTGCTGTGATTGGTAGATGAGAAATTTAGGGGAGGTAACACAAGAGAAAAGGGGCTTTAAAAAGAGGACAAGAGCCGCTGCTGCCGCCCAGAGACCACTGAACCCCCTGTTTGTCTGGCCGCCACCACCACTCACTCCAGGCACAGAATATTCAGTCATGGATAAAAATGAGCTGGTGCAGGAGGCCAACTTGGCTGAGCAGGCTGAGACATATGACGGCATGGCATCCTGCATGAAGTCTATAACTGAGCAAGGAGCTGAATGATCCAATGAGAGGAACCCTCTCTCTGTTGCTTCCAAAAATGTCGTAGGGACCCGAAGGTCATCTTGGAGGGCCATTTAAAGCATTGAGCAAAAGACAGAAGGTGCTGAGAAAAAAGAGCAGATGGGCCGAGAACACAGAGAAAACGGACCGAACTAAGAGGTACCTGCAGTGATGTGCTCTCTATTGGGAAAGTTCTCGATTCTTAATGCTTCCCAAGCAGAAAACGAAGTTTTCTATTTGAAAATGGAAGGAGACGACTGCGCTACTTGGCTGAGGTTGCTGCTGGTGATGACAAGAAACGTGTAGTGGATCAGTCACAAGAAGCAGATCAGGAAGCATTTGAAGTCAGCAAACCAAGGCCTCCTCTGACATTGGGTCTGGCCGGCAACTTCTCTGTGTTCTATGATGAGGTCCTGAACTCTCCAGAGAAAGGCTGCTCCCTTGCAAAGACAGCTTTTGAGGAAGCCTTGGCTGAACTTGATCCGGGAAGTGAAGAATCGTGCAAAGAGAGCACACGAATAATGCCGCCGCTGAGAGACGACGTGACCTCGTGGACACCGAGGAGATGCAGCTAAAGCAGGAGAAGGAGGGGAGAAGCAACCAGCCTTCCAACTTCTGTCTGCCTCAGTCTACAGTGTACACAGCAGCCCATTTGTCATCCAGGCTGTCCCACAAGTAGATTCATGACAGCTTTGTGTTACTTCTATTTGGATTTCTCCACCCCACGTGGTTTTTATGTTCAATATTAGGGGAGTAGAGCCCGTTAACGTCTGGGGAGTTTGCATCTGAGGCGGCCAAGATGGGGATACGGAATTTTTATATACGGTTTACACGCACATAGTACTTTTGGTCCATTGTGATTTCACAAGGCCAGCGTTAAAACAGCTTCCATGTCTAAGCACAGAGAACTGCCTGCATATTGGCCTGTCATGGCGGGGGGTGGGGGGGATAATTGGTTCCAGCCACAGGTGTAGTTATTGTGGGGTACTTTGGGGTTGGAGCACTCCTGGCTGTGGTGGAAACAGACGTGCCGCAGATACTACACGCCATGCCATGTGTACCTGTGGAACAGACAAATCTCAGCGTGTACACCTTCGTGATTGCAGCTGCAAAAGTGTTCCTTAAGGCAAAGTTTTAAGCGGCCAATTTACTCTGGAGAAGGGCAGAAACGGTTCACATTCCAGCATTTGTAAAGTTACCTGCTGGTCGCTTTCATTATTTTTGCTACTCATTTGATTTGTATTTAAATGGTTTGGGCAACCTAAGAACAAACGTACGAGTAAAGACGCAGTAAAAATGAGTTGCTTGACACGCATAAAGTGACTGTCTATCAAGCACAGCAGTAAAACAAGAACCCCTGTATTGAGCCTTTTTTAGCATTTTTGCTTTGGGGGTGTTTTTGCAACTTGCCTAACACGCACGGGCTGTAAAAACAGTTAACAAGGACATAACTTGAGATGACAGCTAGCTTTGATTAATGTCTTATGAAATTCCCGTGAACAATGGTTGAGAACATGCGTATTAAGTTGGTGTAAGTGGAGTAAAACTTTTAGGAATGGAAAAAAAAGAGGACAAGAGGCCAGAAGAAAATATTCGATTCAAGATTCGAGTTGGATGGAGGATTCTCTGACTCAGGGTTGGACTGGAGGAACTTGACCCCTGCAGGAACTCATGCAGGAAAGCTCAGGCTGCTTTTTCATTTAGACAGTCACCATTGGTGAGTGAAAGGCTGACTTAGTGACCCTGCCTTTTCTTGGAGGCCCATTGTCTTGAGACTTTTTTCCCTAATTAGGGCCTTAGAAATTTTAACTGATATCAGAAGGAGCCAGATCTCTCTCTCTCTCTCTCTCTCTCTCTCTCTCTCTCTCTCTCTCTCTCTCTCTCTCTCTCTCTCTGTGTGTGTGTGTGTGTGTGTGTCTCTCTCTCTCTCTCTCTCTCTCTCTCTGTGTCTCTCTCTCTGTGTCTCTCTCTGTCTCTCTGTCTCTGTCTCTGTCTCTCTCCCTCTCTATCTCTTGCTCTTATTCCTTAATATCTTCCCTCTATTGTAAATAAACTACCATAAATTCCATTTACTTTAGTAATTCATTTTGGGATTTAGAAATTAAATCCCTGGCAACCACCTATATAAATATTCAGAGTCCATCCACAATTAAATCTAACACCAGGAGAGTGATAACCACACCTTTCCTTATAACATTTTAGAAGAACTGAAAATATACAGATTTCAAAACTAGCTCTGAAAACAGCAACATGAAAAACGCTTGGGATAGTGCTCCTTCCACTGTAGGAGCAGAGTCCAACTTTAACATAAAGTTAAAAGTAAAAAAATAAGCTGCAGAATGAGCAAACAACAAAAGAACCTGACTTTAAAAAGTTACTATAGTAACAAGGAGGATAGAAACACACATTCAGAAGACAACAAAGACAAAAAAAAGCTACATGAAACCTTAGGGGAAAAAATGTGAATTTGCCACAAGACCTAAAAGAATTCCTGAAAGAAGTCAAAAGGATTTAAAAAATCATATGAAAGAGGTTGCGGCAAAATTGAGAAAAGAAATGAGAATGATGCAAGAAAATTACACAAGGAGAGTCAATGACTTGGTAAAGGAAGCACATATCTTCTC
Organism: Monodelphis domestica; assembly: GCF_027887165.1. Classification (NCBI taxonomy): domain Eukaryota; kingdom Metazoa; phylum Chordata; class Mammalia; order Didelphimorphia; family Didelphidae; genus Monodelphis; species Monodelphis domestica. The sequence continues at coordinate 948,433 of NC_077232.1, forward strand.
TCTCTCTCTCTTTTCCCCTCTCCCTCTCTCTCTCTCTCTTCACACAAACAAATACTCTAGAGAAAATGATACCTAAAAAGTAGAATTGGAAATGGAAAGAGTACAAATTCACTGAAGAAAAGAATTCATTAAGATTTAGAATTGGAAGACAAATATGGGAATTATATGAGCACAATTACAAAATACTTTTAACAGATGAAGTTGGATCTAAACAATTGGAAAAATATTAATTGTCCATGGGCAGACCAAGCTAAAATAATAAAAATGGCAATTCTATCTAAATTGATTTACTTATTCAGTGGATACTAATCAAGCTACCAATTGGTTTTGGATTAGTTATGCTTTAGGTTTCCTGGCAGTTTTTCTTAAATAGTGAGTTCTTATTCCAAAAGCTGGGGTCTTGGGGTTTATCAAACACCAGGTTGCTTTGTATACGCTTTGATTCTGTAAAACCACTACTGTCTCTATATCCCAAAGAGATAATAAAAAAAGAGGAAAGGACCTACTGGTACAAAAATATTTACAGTAGCTCTTTCTGTAGTGGCAAGGAATTGGAAATTGAGGGGTTGTCCATCATCAACTGGAGAATGGCTGAACATATTGTAGTACATGGTGGTGGGATACTATTGCACTACTGAAAATGATACGCAAGATGATTTCAGAAAAAATTGGAAAGGTCTATAGGAACCAATGCAGAGCAGATAAAGAGAACCAAGAGACCAATTTCTATGGTAACAGCAATACTGTGCAATGAGTCTCGGTGAAAACTTGACGACTCTCAGCAATGCACTGATCTGGGACAGTCCTGGAAGAATTATGATGGGGAATGCTATCCATCTCCAGAGAAAGAACTGTTCGAGTCATCTTTCACATCAGTGTATTTCTGGTTGCAGTTTGGGGTTTTGGTTATGTATGAGTGTGCTTTTATAACAATTACCAATATGGAGGTGTGTTTTGCATGACAATAAAAATGAAATTAAATACGAGAAATAATGAGCAAGAAGCCTTCAGAAAAACCTGGGAAGACTTGTATGAATTGATATAAAGGAAAACGAGCAGAAGTGTACACAGTAACCGTAATATTGTATGATGATCAGCTGTGAATGACTTAGCTATACAATGAGGCAAGACAATTTCAGAGAATTCACGATGAAAAATGCTAATCACCTCCAGAGGGGGAACTAATGAAATCTGAATACACGTTGACACATTATTTTTTTCACTTTATTTTTCTTGCTTTTTTAATATGGCTAAGTTAGAAATATGTTTTGCATGACTTCATATGTAGAGCAAATATCACATTCTTATCTTTTGAATGGGTGAGGTAGAAGAGGAAGAAAAAGAATTTGGATCTCAAAATTTCAAAAAGTGAATATTAAAAATATATTAAGGGTTGACACTCACAAGGTCAGAATTAAAGGTTGGAGTAAGACCTTTTGGGCCTCAACTGATAGAAAGAAGGCAGGAGTTGCAATCATGATATCTGACAAAGCCAAAGCAAAAATAGACCTGATCAAAAGGGATAGGGAAGGTAATTATATTTTGTTTAAAGGGAGTATATACAATGAGGAAATATCACTAGTCAACATGTATGCACCAAATGGTATAGCACCCAAATTTTTAATAGAGAAGCTAGGAGAATTGAAGGAGGAAATAGACAGTAAAACCATATTAGTGGGAGACTTAAACCAACCATTATCAAATTTAGATAAATCAAATCAAAAAATAAATAAGAAAGAGGTAAAAGAAGTGAATGAAAACTTAGAAAAATTAGAGTTAATAGACATATGGAGAAAAATAAATAGGGACAAAAAGGAATACACCTTCTTTTCAGCACCACATGGCACATTCACAAAGATTGACCATACACTAGGTCACAGAAACATGGCATACAAATGCAGAAAAGCAGAAATAATAAATGCAGCCTTTTCAGATCATAAGGCAATAAAAACATTGATCAGTAAGGGTACATGGAGAACCAAATAAAAAATTAATTGGAAATTAAATAATATGATACTCCAAAATTGGTTAGTTAGAGAAGAAATCATAGAAACAATTAATAATTTCATCGAGGAAAATGACAATGGCGAGACATCCTTTCAAACCTTATGGGATACAGCCAAAGCAGTAATCAGAGGAAAATTCATATCTCTGAGTACATATATTAACAAACTAGGGAGGGCAGAGATCAATGAATTGGAAATGCAAATAAAAAACTTGAAAGCGAACAAATTAAAACCCCCCAGAAGAAAACCAAACTAGAGATCCTAAAAATTAAGGGAGAAATTAATAAAATCGAAAGTGATAGAACTATTGAACTAATAAATAAGACTAGAAGCTGGTACTTTGAAAAAACAAACAAAATCGACAATGTACTGGTCAATCTAATTAAAAAAAGGAAAGAAGAAAAGCAAATTAACAGCATCAAAGATGAAAAGGGGGACATCACCTCCAATGAAGAGGAAATTAAGACAATCATTAAAAATTACTTTGCCCAATTATATGGCAATAAATATACCCATCTAGGCGATATGGACGAATATTTACAAAAATATAAACTGCCTAGACTAACAGAAGAAGAAATAGATTTCTTAAATAATCCCATATCAGAAAATGAAATCCAACAGACCATCAAAGAACTCCCTAAGAAAAAATCCCCAGGACCTGATGGATTCACCAGTGAATTCTATCAAACATTCAAAGAACAGCTAACTCCAATACTATACAAACTATTTGACAGAATAAGCAAAGAGGGAGTTCTACCAAATTCCTTTTATGACACAAACATGGTTCTGATTCCAAAGCCAGGCAGTCCAAAAACAGAGAAAGAAAACTATAGACCAATCTCCCTAATGAATATAGATGCAAAAATCTTAAATAGGATACTAGCAAAAAGACTTCAGCAAGTGATCAGAAGGGTCATCCACCATGATCAAGTAGGATTTATACCAGGGATGCAGGGCTGGTTCAACATTAAGAAAACCATCCACATAATTGACCATATCAACAAGCAAACCAACAAGAATCACATGATTATCTCAAGAGATGCAGAAAAAGCCTTTGATAAAAATACAACACCCATTTCTATTAAAAACACTAGAAAGCATAGGAATAGAAGGGTCGTTCCTAAAAATAATAAACAGTATATATCTAAAACCATCAACTAATATCATCTGCAATGGGGATAAACTAAATGCATTCCCAATAAGATCAGGAGTGAAACAAGGATGCCCATTATCACCTCTATTATTTGACATTGTATTAGAAATACTAGCAGTAGCAATTAGAGAAGAAAAAGAAATTGAAGGCATTAAAATAGGCAAGGAGGAGACCAAATTATCGCTCTTTGCAGATGACATGATGGTCTACTTAAAGAATCCTAGAGATTCAACCAAAAAGCTAGTGGGAATAATCAACAACTCTAGCAAAGTTGCAGGATACAAAATAAATCCACATAAGTCATCAGCATTTCTATATAATTCCAACACAGTTTAGCAGCAAGAACGAGAAAGAGAAATCCCATTCAAAATCACCTTAGACAAAATAAAATACCTAGGAATCTATCTCCCGAGACAAACACAGGAACTATATGAACACAACTACAAAACATTCTCCACACAACTAAAACTAGACTTGAGCAATTGGAAAAACATTAACTGCTCATGGATAGGACGAGCCAATATAATAAAAATGACCATCCTGCCCAAACTCATCTATCTATTTAGTGCCATACCCATGGAACTTCCAAAAAATTTTTTTACTGATTTAGAAAAACCCATAACAAAGTTCATTTGGAAGGACAAAGGATCAAGGATATCCAGGGAAATAATGAAAAAAAAATACAAAAGAAGGGGGCCTTGCAGTCCCAGATCTCAGACTATGTTATAAAGCAGCGGTCATCAAAACAATTTGGTACTGGCTAAGAGACAGAAAGGAGGATCAGTGGAATAGACTTGGGGCAAGTGACCTCAGCAAGACAGTATATGATAAACCCAAAGATCCCAGCTTTTGGGACAAAAATCCATTATTTGATAAAAACTGCTGGGAAAATTGGAAGACAGTGTGGGAGAGATTGGGTTTGGATCAACATCTCACACCCTACATCAAGATAAACTCAGAATGGGTGAATGAAGAAGGAAACTATAAGTAAATTAGGTAAACACAGAATAGTATACATGTCAGACCTTTGGGAGGGGAAAGACTTTAAAACCAAGCAAGACATAGAAAGAGTCACAAAATGTAAAATAAATAATTTTGACTACATCAAATTAAAAAGCTTTTGTACAAACAAAACCAATGTAACTAAAATCAGAAGGGAAGCAACAAATTGGGAAACAATCTTCATAAAAACCTCTGACAAAGGTTTAATTACTCAAATATACAAAGAACTAAATCAATTGTACAAAAAATCAAGCCATTCTCCAATTGATAAATGGGCAAGGGACATGAACAGGCAGTTCTCAGCCAAAGAACTCAAAACTATTAATAAGCACCTGAAGAAGTGTTCTAAATCTCTTATAATCAGAGAGATGCAAATCAAAACAACTCACGTATCACCTCACACCTAGCAGATTGGCCAACATAACAGCAAAGGAAAGTAATGAATGCTGGAGGGGGTGTGGCAAAGTTGGGACATTCATGCATTGCTGGTGGAGTTGTGAATTGATCCAACCATTCTGGAGGGCAGTTTGGAACTATGCCCAAAGGGTGCTGAAAGACTGTCTGCCCTTTGATCCAGCCATAGCATTGCTGGGTTTGTACCCCAAAGAGATAATAAGGAAAAAGACTCGTACAAGAATATTCATAGCTGCGCTCTTTGTGGTGGCCAAAAATTGGAAAATGAGGGGATGCCCTTCAATTGGGGAATGACTGAGCAAATTGTGGTATCTGTTGGTGATGGAATACTGTTGTGCTCAAAGGAATGATGAACTGGAGGGATTCCATGTGAACTGGGATGACCTCCAGGAACTGATACAGAGTGAAAGGAGCAGAACCAGGAAAACATTGTACACAGAGACAGATACACTGTGGTACAATCGAACATGATGGACGTCTCCATTATTGTCAATGCAATGTACCTGAACAATCTGCAGGGATCTAGGAGAAAAAACACTATCCACAAGCAGAGGACAAACTGTGGGAGTAAAAACACCAAGGAAAAGCAACTGCTAGACTTCAGGGGTTGAGGGGACATGTCTGAGGAGAGACTCTAAATGAACACTCTAACACAAACACCAACAACATGGAAATGGGTTCAAATCAAGAACACATGTGATACCCAGTGGAATCGCGCATCGGCTATGGGAGAGGTGGGGGGAGGAGGGGAGAGGAAAAGAAAATCATGTTTGTCTCCAATGAATAATGTTTGGAAATGACCAAATAAAATAATGTTTAAAAAAAAAGAAAAAATATATTAAAGATTAAAAGCAAAACAATTAGAAATTGGCAAGTGGAAACTAATAACTCCTGGTTACAAGAAGCAGTAACACTGAATAAAAAATAGAATAAAATGTGACTGACAAGAAAAATGGGTTAAAAGATAATTTAAGATTATTTGACTATTGAAAGGCATGTTTTAAAAAAAGATTTCAAGGATTTATCTATTAGTTTAATGATTGTTTTTGCTTTCATTTTTATTAACTCTCCTTTGATTTTCAGAATTTCCAATTTGGCATTTAGTTTGGAGATTTTAAATATGTTTCTTTTTCTAGTTTTTCTTTAGTTGCATGCCCAATTTATTTTTCTAGCTTATTTTTTTAAAACCTTACTTTCTGGCCCAGAATATTTCTACGTCTGAAAGTTAAGGGCTGAGTAAAAAGAGCAGAACCAGGAGAACATTATACACAAAGACCGATACATTGTGGCACAATAGAATGTAATAGACTTTTCTAGTAGTAGCAATTCAAGGATCCAAGACAACACTGAGGAATTTATGAGAAAGAACACTATCCACACTGTAAACCTCAAATTTCCTTAGACTTATAAATGTTGGAAATTTCACCATTGGGATATTTCATACTTGGAAATTTTCTTACTGATAGTCTATTGGAATGGGAACCCCATTGGCATGGGAGGTTCCTTCTCTTCCCTTCTTCAGATTACTTTAGGACAGAAACCCTTTGCTGAACAATGGAAAGAGCTTTGACCTATGCTTAAGCATAGAACAGGAATTTCTTTGAGTCTTGATTGATTTTAGAATTGATACAATGGAGATACTTGGAATAAATCTCCACCCTATTCAGTCCTAACAGGATTGAGTAAGGGCTGCAGCCTAGATCAAAATTTAATTATTCCAATCTCTACCCTACTCAGGTTAACAGGATTTAGAAAGGGCTGTAGCAAAGGAGTAAAGATTTAATCATTTGAAAATATGACCTTCAACAGACATGTGCAAAGCCTCTGGGCGGTCCTGGGTTAAGCTAGAGCCTCCATTGGCACAGGGAAATTGATGAACAGTGATTGGTAGATGGGAGAAAGGAGGGGAGGAACTTGGATGGTTTCCTTAAAGATAGGAGGGTCTGGAGACTCAGGGAGGTTGTTGAGTTTTTGGTTGGTGTGGTTCCTGGGCTCTGAGAAGCTTGCTCTGAAGGAAGCTGAAGGTGGAGGCCCCTGAGACTGTTTCTCCATTTTGGACACGTGAGTAATAGGGACTGATCTCTTTTCTTTGCCCCAGCTATCTAAGGGCTTGGGCCTTTTGGCCCAGCCTAAACAGAAGGGGTATTTAAGCCCTATTCCCTTCTCTCCCCTTTCTCTCTCTATATATATCTCTAATTCCTTTCTTGCTCCTATTGTAATTAAACTCCAAAAAAGGCTGACGGCTGACTTGAGTTTTTCATTTAGGAATTACATAGCTGATTCCTTGGCGACCTTAAATTAATATATATCAGTCTTTTAAAGTGATTCCCTTGTAACAACACCCAAGAAAGAACTGTGGGAATAGAAATGCAAAAGAAAAACATATGATTGAAGTAAAAAAAAAACAACAGGGTTAGCACTCATGATCTCAGATAAAATGTGAAAGGGAATTCTTTATTCTCTTTGTCTATGTTGAGTTAACCAACCAAAACCTTAAAAACACCCCTACTTAATGCTAAGTGAGGGAGTTCACAGTCACTTACTTGGAGAGCTCTACCTTTTTAACTCAGTCAGAAACTTGTGAATCCTATGATCAGAGTTGGCACCTTCAGAGGCCTTTTATAAGAGCTGACACCTTCAGAGGATGAGAGGTGTGAATCTCCCAGACACTGCCCCCTGGGCAGGGATAGACAATTTGGAAACTGTGTTTGTCCCCTGTGAAAAGGGGAAGAGACAATATGTTGCCATAAAAGCAAGCCCTGAACTCCCTCAGACTGGATTATCTTTGAGAAAATAGTCTGAAGAGATTGTCCTCTGGAGATAGTCTTCTGACTGGGAAGAGTCTTTGAGGGAGCCTCACTGGAGACTGTGGCTTGGATTGTGGGCTTGGAGCTCGGCTTCAATTTAGACTCGGACTCCTAGACTGCATCAACGGGTGAGTGAAAGACTGACTTCTTTCCTAGTTTTCTAAGAGTCTAGCTTCCATCTTGGAGGAGGCCATGTGGTAACTCCCCACCAGCCTTCCTGGTTGAGAGCTAATTAATCTCTGTCTGGATTAAGCAGAGCTAGAGTAAACATTTAGGTTGATAGGATAGATAACCTCTCTAACCTCTTCACATTTCTCTACTTTATTGTTTCCTCTCCATTTTGTAAATATGTGTAAGTAGATTTCTGACTCGAGATATAATAAATATTGGTGAGCACATAATTTCTTTTTTTTTTTAATATATTTTATTTGATCATTTCCAAGCATTATTCGTTAAGGACATAGATCATTTTCTTTTCCTCCCCCCCCCCCACCCCCCATAGCCGACGCGTAAGTCCACTGGGCATTAGATGTTTTCTTGATTTGAACCCATTGCTTTGTTGATAGTATTTGCATTAGAGGTTGAGCACATAATTTCATAGAATTATTATCCAACCACTAAATTTAAGCCTTACATAAACAAAAGCAAATGATACATCTAGTTAAAGGAGATAAGTAGGGAAATTACATTTTGTTAAAAGATATCAACGATGAGGTACTATCAATACTAAACATATATATACTAAATGTTTTAGCATCCACCTATATTCTTAGTGGAAAAGTTAAATGAGGAGATAGACAGTACAACTATACTAGTAGGGGAACTAAACTTTTCCTTCTCAGAACTAGATAAATCTAACAAAAAACAAGCAAGAAAGAAATTAAGGAGATGAATAGAATTTTAGAAAGTTTTAGAAAAGTTAGATATAATTGATTTCTGGAGAAAACTAAATGAGAATAAGAGGGAGTGTACCTTTTTCTCAGCTATACATAACATCTTCACAAAAATGACCATATTAGGTCATCAAAACATCACAACCAAATGAAGAAAAGCAGAAATATTGAACGCATCCAATCCAGATCATAATGCAATAAAAATCACATCCAATAAGAATCATGAAGACACAGATTAAAAATTAATTGGAAACTAAACAGGTTAATCCTAAAGAATGAATGGGTCAAAGAATAAACCATTAAAACATAATTTCAGGAAGGAAAATAACAACAATGAGATGACAATCCCTATTTATGGGATGCAGCCAAAGCAGTACTTAGGGGAAATTTTATATCTCTAAATGTTTATATCAATAAAACAGAGAAGAAGCAGATCAATAAATTGGTTGTGCAACTAAAAAAAATAGAAAAGGAAACATTAGAAAGCCTCCACTAACCAGGAAACTGGAAATCTTGAAAATTAAAGATGGTAATAAAATTGAAAGTAATGAAACCATTGAACTACTAAATAAAAGCAGGAATGATTTCATGGGAAAAAGGGATAAAACTTAATTTGATGAAAAAAGAAGAAAACTAAATTACCGATATAAAAGTTAAAAGCACAAATTCACTCAATCAAGAGAAAATTAAAGCAATTATTAGGATACATCTTCCTGTTATAGGCTAATATATCTACTAATGTCAATGAAATGGATAAATATTTACAAAAACATGAATTGCCCTGATTAGCAGAAGAGGACAAAGGAATACGCAGCCATATCTTGGGGGGGGGGGGTGAGCAAGCTGTCATTGAATTCTTTTTGGCCAAGTCCCCACAATTCACAAGTGAATTCACCAAACATTTAAAGAACGATTGGTTCCAATCCTATATGAAGTTTTGGGGGAAATCGGCAAAGGACGAGTCCCACCAAATTCCTGTTGGTCGCTGCTCTGCCACCTAAGCTGGGAAGAGCGAAAACAGAAAGAAAATATAGACCACTTTCCTGTTGACTATCGAGGCAACATTTTCCAAAAGAATCCGGGCCAGGGATCGGATCGTGCCCGGTGCGCAGGCAGGGTTTTACCCTGCGGCCGGAGCAATAACCAAGGCAAGCAAAGTCATGCGGTTATCCGCACGGAGGCAGTACAAGCTTTGGACAAAGTGTGCCAGCCATTCACATCGAAAACACTAGAAGGTGCCGGGAAGTGGCGGCTTCCTAAAGCACTGTGCAGCCTGCTGCATCGTGGGGATAGGGCAGAAGCTTCCTCATGAGGCCGGGGGAGAGCAAGGCTCGCCGCCGCCCCCACTTCGGTTCCCTACCGTGCTGGCAACGGGACCTCGAGCAATAGGAAGCATTGGAATGGTCTGCGAGGAAGGCGAGCTCTCGTCCCTTGCAGATGGCTTCTGGCGGCCTCAGAATCAGCCAAGTGGCCCAGTGAACAGCCTCAGGGGAGTGGCGGAAAAGCCACGTGAATCATCGGCATTTCTGCTACCGACAAGAGATGGGAAGAGAAACTCCGCCTACCGCGGTGTCTTCCCGCCCAGATCCCCGGACGGCGGGACGTGGCCGTCGGGCACTTCCGCACACAAACTGGCGGCGCCAGCTGCAGAGGCGCTCCCTGCCCGTGCGTAGGCCCGTCAAGGTGACCAAGATGACAATTCTCCCTTGACGGCGTCCACGCCAACCAAACTAGCGAGCCCAAAGGACAGACGCTCCGGAGCCTCCGGGGGTCAAGGGCAAAAGGGCAAAGAAGGTGGCCAAGCAGGAGCACGTCTCTGACGGCCCTCGAGACAAGCTGATACTGAGAAACGGAATGGCGGCGCCGTGGCCTAGATGAGCTCAGAATGGCCAGCGAGCGGCCGGAGTCTGTCTGCTAAACAGAGGTCCAAGCTTTGGGGACAACGCGTGGGGGGAAACCTGGGCACGGCGTGACAGGAACTAGGTGCCGACCACCATCTCCCCGCGTCCTGGAAGGGGCCTGGGGGCCTGCCTGCATCCCAGCCGGGATTCACGGAGCCCGAAGCGCCACGGGGCTGAGATCGAGGAGCTATTGGGGTCTGTGAGAGGGATGGACGGGCGGCTTCTGCCCCGCGCCAAAGCTCCGCGGCTCCTGGAGGCTCCCTGACCTAACCGAACCATCCCCGCCTCTGTCCAAGCCCCGCCTGGCTACGCGTCCTCCTCGAGGGCACGGTTTGAGCCAAGGCCAGGCAGGCCGGCCGCCCCCTCGGACAGCAGGGAGCCCCGGATGGGCCGCGGCCCGGCACCAACGTCACCGCCCGGAGCCGAGAGGCTTGTTCTTTCGCGAAAGGGCCCCCCTTTGGGTGCTTGAGGAATGTCGGCCTGCTGAGGTCAAAGACCCCGTTTCTAGGGTTTTCTTCCCATGGAAACGCCCCCCTTCCCTCGCTGCGGCCAGATGCCGGCCAGAGCAGGAACCTCCCTGACATCTGTACAAGAGCAGCGAGCGGCGAGGCCTCTGGAATCTGGCGTGCACAGGCCGGGGGCTTTGCTCCCACGGGGGGGGGGGGGGGGAGGGGGAGCCTGGCCTCTCTCTAGGTCCTGAGGCGAGCAGGACCCCCTTAGAGCCCCGCAGCTCCCCATTTACTGCCGAAGGCGCCCGGGAGCCCCTCTCTTAGCCCTGGGTCCACGTCGGTGCCAAGGCCTGAGGACGTGCCTCGCCAGCCTTCTTCTCTCCTCGGACCTCAGGCCTGAGCGATGGCAAGAGCTGCTGCCCCCTCCAGACTGTCCTCCACTCCGCTACTCAAGGGGCCTTGCCAAGGGGCAGACGTGGCCTCCGTCCGGTCAGCTCCTGCTGCCTCCAGAATCGGACCCACGGCCCTCCGTTGGGCCTCTGCCCTCCTCAGCTGGCCGGTCTTCTTCCGCCGGTCACTCTCGCTTCCCTCCACATGTCCGTCGGCCTCCTTGCCCGAGACCTTCCATCTCCGGGCTGAGTGCAGCCTCCATTGTGGCTGGCCGGCCTCCATCCCCTCCTTGTGTCTCTGCTGGCTGCTCCTTCGGGCCGGCTGGCCTCCTTCTCTTCACCACGGTCGGTCTCCCTTGTGGCCGGAGCTCCGCGAGGGCCCAGGCCGGGCTTGTGGGAGGGACTCCTGATGCTCCGGTCACTGCCTTCAGGGAGACACAGGGAGGCTGGGAGCCCGGAGGCTGCCCAGAATGGGTGAGGGCGGCTCAACAACGAAAGGGTCTCCATCCAGGGAGGCTCTCGCAGAGACCCTCCGCACGCGATCGCTAGAGGGAAGCGGAGGCCCCTGGAGAAGAGGCGGGCGGCCTGGGTACAGCCGGGATTCCTGGGCCGCCTGGCTCCCAGCTCAGGGATCCCCCCACCCTGCGCGCCGGAGCCCGGGGAGGTGGGAGGCCTGGACTCGAGGCATGCCGAGGTGGCCCTGAGCCAGGCCTCCCCCGAGAGCCTCCCCAGGCCAGGAGAGCCAGGGAAGAGGCGGCTTGATCAGCGTTTGCTGACTGAGGCCGGATCGGTTCCTGGATGAACACGAGCCCCGAGTCTCCGGGAAGCCTTAGTCCGGCTCTAGCCCGCAGGGAGCCTTTCTCAGGTTTCCCGTCCTTCGGCCTCTGGTTGCCTAAGAGAGAAGTGGAGGCTATCGATCTCCGCCCTCCACCCACTTCCTCTTCCCTCCTGGCTGGTCAATATTAGCCAAGGATCCTGTGTCCACAGGCCACAGCCCTGAAACCAAAGCACCGAGTGGCCGATCCCGCCAGGCCGGCTCAGACCTCGCTGGCTCGCTCGGAAAGCGGCTCGCGGGATCTTGGATCCTGTCGACCGCAGCCCGCTTCCTGCTGGAGGCTGGCCGGCCGCCAGCACAGAGGAGGAGAGCGAGGGCTCCAGCACAGCCTGCAGAGCTGCCCCCCTCGGGCCCGGGGCTCAGACGGCTCGAGGGCCCCAAGTCTGTCCAGAGCCTGGTCCAGTCGGCCATCCCCGGCTCTGCTCAGCTCGGGCTCCTCTGGCCTTCTCTGCCATGTGCTACCTATGCGCCGCCTTGGACCCTCGTCCTGGCCTCTGCCCCCAGCGTTCCTCCCCTGCTGGCTTCTCAGCCCCAGACTTCCCTCTCCGGCTGCCACCCTCCCCACGTTGCGTAGAGGCTGTCTCACTTTTCTATTTGTGCCCAGCATCTGCGAAGAGAAGAACTTAACAAACCCTCCCTCCCTCTTTCCCTCCCTCCTTCCCTTCCTCCCTCCATCTCTCCCTCCTTCCCTCCCTCCATCTCTCCCTCCAACTCTCCCTCCCTCCCTCCATCTCTCCCTCCTTCTCTCCCTCCATCTCTCCCTCCCTCCCTCCATCTCTCTCTCCTTCCCTCCCTCCATCTCTCCCTCCTTCCCTCCCTCCATCTCTCCCTCCCTCCCTCCATCTCTCCCTCCTTCTCTCCCTCCTTCCCTCCCTCCATCTCTCCCTCCCTCCCTCCATCTCTCCCTCCTTCTCTCCCTCCATCTCTCCCTCCATCCCTCCCTCCCTCCATCTCTCCCTCCTTCTCTCCCTCCATCTCTACCTCCTTCCCTCCCTCCCTCCATCTCTCCCTCCTTCCCTCCCTCCATCTCTCCCTCCTTCCCTCCCTCCTTCCCTTCCTCCCTCCATCTCTCCCTCCTTCCCTCCCTCCATCTCTCCCTCCTTCCCTTCCTCCCTCCATCTCTCCCTCCTTCTCTCCCTCCTTCCCTCCCTCCATCTCTCCCTCCCTCCCTCCATCTCTCCCTCCTTCTCTCCCTCCATCTCTCCCTCCCTCCATCTCTCTCTCCTTCCCTCCCTCCATCTCTCCCTCCTTCTCTCCCTCCAACTCTCCCTCCCTCCCTCCATCTCTCCCTCCTTCTCTCCCTCCATCTCTCCCTCCATCTCTCCCTCCATCTCTCTCTCCTTCCCTCCCTCCATCTCTCCCTCCTTCCCTCCCTCCCTCCATCTCTCCCTCCTTCTCTCCCTCCATCTCTCCCTCCATCCCTCCCTCCCTCCATCTCTCCCTCCTTCCCTCCCTCCATCTCTCCCTCCTTCTCTCCCTTTCTCCCTCCCTCCCTCCCTCCCTCCCTCCATCTCTCCCTCCTTCTCTCCCTCCATCTCTCCCTCCATCTCTCCCTCCCTCCTTCTCTCCCTCCTTCCCTCCTTCCATCTCTCCCTCCCTCCCTCCCTCCATCTCTCCCCTTTTCCCTCCCTCCCTAACTAGCTACATTAAGACAATCTTCTTTCCACTGCATTTTCTAAACTTGGGGTGTGCCTTTGAGTCGTCACCCCTTTCCCTAGTTTGGGAGTTCTGGGGATTCTTTTGCTTTCTTCTTTTTTATCTGGTTACCTCATTCTGTCTCCCTTTTTTCTCAGGCAAATCTCTTCTCTCCTCCAATTCACTTTGTTTTTTTTAGATCCTTCCTTACCCTCCATTTTAGAATCAATACTAAGTTCCAAAGGGAAGAGCAATAAAGGCTAGGCAATGGGGATCAAGTGACTTGCCCAGGGTCACGCAGTGAGGCAGTATCTGAGGCCAGATTAGAACCCAGGACTGCCCATCTCTGGGCTTGACTCTCTTTCCACTGAACCGCCCAGCTGCCCTTTTATTTGTTAGTCTTAATCTTCCCTTTGTGTTTATTATTTGTCTTTTTAAAAATCATTTGGCGTCTCGGATTCTTTGGTTCACGGCCCTAATACTTACTTAGTCCTTCCTTTGCCTCCAGTCCTCCGGGGCTTCGAAGGTACCTCTCTGGGCCTCCGTGTCTGAGTAATTGCTCTGCTATTGGCCCCGGCCCTCTTCTTATGCCTTTGGTTCTTGTTCTTGGGAAACCAGGGGCTGCGGGAAGGCAGCCGGGGGGGGGGGGTGTCCCTGTGGCAGGACTGTGCTAGTCACCAACAACCCTCGCCTTCCCCAGGACCGTGCCCACGTGCCCTCATTTGCCATCACATATTATCTCTGCCCCTTCCAGGCCTTCCGCTCTTCTTCGTGCCGGTCGCTCCCGGGGCTCCGATCTGCCTCCAGGCTGAGAGGTCTCTGAGCCCCAAATCCTTGTAGGTCTCCTCCTTTGTAAGGGGGAGGGAACAAACATTAGCAAGTGCCTACTGCGTGCTGGGCACCTCACAGACATCATCTCACTGGAGCCTCACACCATCCATGGGGAGTAGGGATGGTTAGCCTGTTTGCAGTTGGAGAAACCGAGGCAGAGTAGAAGGTAAGCGACTGGCTCAGGGTCACATTTAGCAAGTGGCTGAGGTTGTCTTCGTACTCGCCCTCCTGGCTCCAAGCCCAGAATTCTACCCACAGCAATCACTGGAAGGCTCCATCGCCCTTTGTGGACCATTTTTCTCTAGTGCCACCAAATGAAATAAAATGCCCCCTCCCTGCCCCTCCCTTCTTCCCAGGAGGCCGCAGGGGTTACCCCCCTTCGTTGGCAGTCTTTGCCTCGGGCCCCCTCTTCTTCCCTTTCCCATTCTGCAATTTGGGCGCAGGAAGATGCTTGCATTCTCCTGGCGAGGCTCCTGCGCTCTGCACTCTTCCTGGGCACGCTGAACGGACACCTGTGATCTTGCTGGGCGCTCTGGCTGCTCTTGGGGGGCTGCTGGCCCTGCCAGCTCCGGGTGGGGGCTGCATTCTGGACCGAACCAGTAACGGAGGGAATTGCAAGAGGGAACAGAGATGGCTCTGATCGTGAAGCTCAAATTTCCCTAATAATGGCTCGGGATATAAGACGCAGCAGCCAAGAGCTTTTCCCCAATAGGTAAGTGGTCAAAGGATATGGACAAGGCATGCTCAGAAGAATGGCAAGGGGGCAGCCAGGTGGCTCAGTGGATAGAGATACAAGGTCCTGGGTTCAAATCTGACCTCAGACACGTTCTAGCTGTGTGATCCCGGACAAGCCACTGAATTCCCCTTGCCTGGCCCTTACTGCTCTTCTACCTTGGAATCCATACTTAGTATTGACTCTAAATGGGAAAGTAGAGGGCTTTAAAAAAAAAGGATTTCAGACTACTAAGCACAATATGAAAGAAAGCTCTAGGTCACCAATTCTAAGAGAAACGCAGATTCGAACAACTCTCAGGTATCCCCCACCCCAAACTCTACCAAATGGCAAAGACGAAAAGTGACAGGAATAGTTGATGCTGGAGGGATTATGGGAAGACGAGCACACTAGTACATTGTTGGTGGAGTTGGCATCGTGCAAATAATGTGACTAAAATGCCCTTAGCCTAGAGATTGCACAAGTGGGGTGTGAGAAGAAGAAAAAGTCACACATACCAAATACTTGTCACAGCACTTTTTGTGGCAATGAAGAATTGGAAATAAAGCAGATGGCGGTCACTGGGGAGATGGTCAAACAAACTGAGTCACGTGACTATGCTGTAAGGAAGGATGTGAGAAGCCTGAAAAGAGCTACATGAACGGGTGCAGAGTGGTGGCTGGGAAGCATATGAGACATAAGGAGGAAGCGCCCCATCAGGGCGCCAGAGGTTGGGGGGGGGCTTACGTTGGGCCAGAGAGGGGTCCGGCCGGGGCCAAATCAGCCAAGTGGCCAAGAACTCCCGATGGACTCCACGCAGTGAGAAGGTGCACATGTATGGGAAGAGGGAGGGGAGGCCCCCCTCCTCCATGTCCCCCCAAAGCGTTCTGGAGAGCCTGGACCGATAAGAGTGGCCAACACACTCACCAGGGAGGAGAGAGACACAAAGGACAACCGTGGAAGGCTGGCTTCAAAGGCCCGGCTTCCTCTTAGAGCCTCACCTTCTGTCTTAGTACCAGCTCTAAGAGCACTGAACAGGCCATCAGAGTTCAGTGTCTTGCCCAGTCACGTGAAGCCAGATTCGAACCCAGGTCCTCCAGGCCTCGTGATCTATGCCCTCCTGTTTAAGCAGGACATTTATAAACCACAGCGCCCAGAGAGGAGCCCCAGGATGGGGAAGTGCCTGCGGTTCCTGCATGTGGGAGTCCATGGAAGGCTGGGAGGCTCTTCAGCTGGGAAGAGAGAAGCCTCGGGGGTCCCAGGGAGCTGGGCAGTCACTCGAGGCAGCTGCAGGCTTGCCCTGTCCTGCCCAAGAGGGCGCCGGTGAGAGCGTGAGCTTAGAAGCTCCAAGCCTAAGTGGGGCTGCTGCCCGAGCGGTCCCGGCGTGGAGGGGCTGGCTGGGTCTGTGGTCCCCAAGGCTCCGAGCAAGGGCTCCAGAAGCCCTTTGGAGAGACTTGATTCCCGTCCATTTTCTCCATCGCACGTAGAAAGCATTTTTGGCCACTGCGTTCTCCCCTTTGGAACTCAGATCCCGTCCCTGCCCGCTGCCCAGGGCTGTGCCCAGCCGGGTGAAGGGCATCCCAGGCCAGCACACAAGGCGCTCCTCCCATGGGCAATCGACGATTCAGGAAGAAGAGGACGATGGCAGCTTCGGCCCGCAGCCGGCCCCTGCCAGGCCCTTCTTGGGTTGTGGCGGGCATCTGTCACAGGGCCTCGCTTGGCTGCGGATGGGTTTGTCCTCGATGGCTGCCGGCGGCCACCAGTTCTGCTCCTCTACAGGCTGCTCTCTGCTTCTGCTCATCCGCTGGGCATCGGGTCTGCGCTCGGGCTGCTCCTCACCTGCCAAGAGGGCCTGGGCAGCCGCCTGGGGGAAGGGTCTGCTCAGACCCTGCGGGCTGACCGTTCCTGCTGGCACCATGCAGCCCCCTGATGCTGCGGGCACGCTGCTGCCTCCGGCACCTTCCTCGGCGCTGTGGCCATTCGTGGAGGGCCATTAGCTCATCAGCGGGTCTCCCCATTCCTTGTCCGGCTTCCTGAGGTTGGGAGGTGGGGATGGGCCTCTGGTCTTCGGCATCTCCCAGAAGGCTTTGGGCCTGCAAGGGGAGTGGGAGTGGGCCTGGGGCTTAGCCCCCGGGGGGAGGGCAGGAGAAAGGCTCGCTGGGATCCTCCCTGTCCTTTCTCCTTCATTCCTTCTGCCCCTCAGTCCAGGGTAGGCCTCCTGCCCTCCTCCGCCCACCCCAGGCCCTTCCCCGATCTGGAGCGCACTGGCACCAGGCCCAGCGAGAGGCTTCCTGGGTGCCCGTGTGGGTGCTACATGTGCTCAAAAAGGTCAACACGTCTTTCCTGGAGAGAAGGGAGGCGCCTGTTTGCCCACTGACACTTCTTAATCTCTGGGCTAGTGATGGCTGGACCGCTCTTGGCTGCCTGACCCTTGTTTGCTCGAGGCGGACCGCGATCCTGGAGTCTCTGGACTCCGCGCTGGGAGGGATCTGGGGAAGCGCCCAGCATGGCGCCTTCCCTTCGGCTTGGGAGATGGGAAGGGACTAGTCCAAGGCCCCACGGGATGGAGAGGTGGCGGCGGCCATGATGGCCCAAAGGCCGGGGAAGGGCAGGCCAGGGGGACGGGCCACCTCTGCTCTTCCTGCCTCAATCCTGAACAAAGACAAGGAGGTTCCTCTGGCTCCCTCGTCCTCTGTGGCCCGGCTATGCTGTGCTGGCTCTTCGATAGGCTTCTTGAAGCTCCCACGTGTTAGACGGTGACCACGAAAGTCCAGGGTGCGAGACACGGGCCCTCCGCCGGAGGAGCCACCAGAACGAGGAGACACAGAGGAGTGGGGGGCCTGGAGGGGGCGGGGCTCTCTGACCTGAGGAAGGCCATCGTGGTCGGAGAAATCCTTGCGGGGAGAGACGAGCCCGAAGCCCCATCCCGGGGCCTCAGCGGTCAGGGGGTCCCACCCGAAATACCCGAAAGCAAAACCCCTCCGAGAGCCTCCGAGCAGGCAGGACATCCCCGGCAGGGGGAGAGGGATGGGCCCGGCTCTGCTGGGTGCCAGGGCCATGGAGGGATACGGAGGGAGGGGGCAGCGCACAGGGGCCACCTTAGTGAAGCCGCGGGCAGCCCCGCTCCCAGGCTGAGCTCTGGGTGCTGCCCGAGGGCCAGGCCGGAGGCGGGGGGGGGGGGGGGCAGGCCAGGCTACTGGGGCACCAGCGGGTTCCAAGAAATGCCTCTCGGTGTCTCGTTCCGGGCTCTGAGGCTTAGCTGAGCGTGTTTACCCAAGAGCCGCCCGGCTTAGGCTGTCAGGAAGACGAAGGAGCTGAGCCTGACGGCCAGGGCCGCCCTCCACTCAAAGGCCAAAGCGCTCTCCTCCTCCCAAAGGGCAGGCTATTGGCAAAGAGCGAGCCGCACTTTACGAGCAGGAAGCCAGCCTCCCCTCTTGCCTTTCTTTCCTGCTTTCTGCTCTCTGAACTGTGAAGATGTAAACCCTGGTGAGCAAACAGGCCGTCCGGGCCCTCCACACACACCATCAGCACACATCCGGGATGGCTCAATGGGACCCGGCGCACAATGGGGCTGAGTGTCCGGACCCAGCCCCGCCCCCCCCCCCCCAGGGCTGCTCGCCTCACGCCCCGCCCCCCGCGCTTGCTGAGGCCCTACTATGTGCTGAGCATCACTCAAGGAAGGAGTCCCTTCCACACCGGTCCTCGCAGGCCCAGGCCATCCTCTCCCCTGTGCCCTTGGCAATAGTAAAGCTGCTTTTTGGTGCCAGGCTGAGGGGGTGCCCATCCGGGCCTGAGACAGGGAGCCGGGAGGACACACAGGCCCTGGCTTGGGGCATCTCCCGGTCTCAGGAAAGGCCCATCTGTGACAGGCTGGGGGGGTGGCCGGGCCCAGGGAGGAGAGAGATCTGAGTGGGAGCAGGAGTCCTGGAGGGCTTCCTGGATGCTGTGGCCCTGCACAGGGTTTATGTCCATAAAGGGAGAGAGACAGAGACAGAGAAAGAGGGAGAAAACCAGAGAGAGACACATACAGAGACAGAGGAGTCTGGGGGTGGGGGAGGCTGGGTCAGCCTCTAAAGGGACCGTCATTCTCCTGCCTGGGCTGGGACAGAGCAGAGCTGTTCTGCAGCTCATCACTGACTCAGTTGCCTGGGACACAGGAGGGGGAACCATTCTCCCAGCATCCCTCAGCCTCTCTAAGGCAACGATGGAAACGGGCGGAGGGCCTGTGCTCTCTGTCCATGGCAGCCTCAGGGGGCTGTGCCTGTCCTGCCATGTCTCGAGCTGGAGGTTCACTGAAACCCCAGATCTTCCTCAGATACGCCTCTCCTTCAGTGCCCTCGCCTTAGGGTGGAGGAGATTTAGGAATCCGAGTCAAAGGCTTTACACATACCATCCTCCTTGGTGCTCTTAGAGTTGTCCTGGGGCTCTGGGCTCCCCTTGGAGCTGCTGCCTTAGCCACCAGCAAATGGGACAAGCAGCCCAGCCCACCCTTTGCCCACCATTCCTAAACTGCCCAGCAGCCCAGGCCAGACCCCGGGGGCCTTCCAAGAGAGGCCGTCTTCTGAGCTGGCAGAGACTGTGCTGTGGGTCTGCTCAGGCGGCCAGCACTGCATCCTCCAGCCAAATGGTCCCTCGGCCTCTTTTTCCATCTCTTAATTGATTTTTTTTATTTTACAAAAACCTCCAGGATTTCTCTGACCTACCAGGCTGGTAATGCTGCTGTCAAACAGGGAAATAAGGTGAGTGGCAGGGCCCGTTTTCTATGAAGTCAGGCTGGGTGCCAGTGATCACTGCTGCTGTTTCTGGAGCTTCACTGACTATCCCTTTGGCCACTGGAGTTGTGGCCATGAACCAAAGTCATGCCCAGTGGCCTGGAGCTTAAGCCTTTTCTCCTTTTATTTTTTTCTGCAGGGAGTTGCCAGGGATGGAGGGAGGCTGAATGGGAAGATTTGTCCTTCTTTAGCTCTGAGGCTGCCATTCTTTGATCTCACTTCATGCTAAGAGATTTCTCTCCCACTTCTCTTTCCCTCCCTCCCTCCCTCCTTCCTTCCTTCCCTCCCTTCCTCCCTCCCTCCCTCCTTCCTTTTTCCCTCTCTTCCTCCCTCCTTCCTTCCTTCTTCCTCCCTTCCTCCTTCCCTCCTTCCCTTCCTCCCTCCCTCCTTCCTTCCTTCCTTCTTCCTCCCTTCCTCCTTCTTTCCTTCCTTCCTCCCTTCTTTTTCCCTCCCTCCCTCCTTTCCTTCTTCCCTTCCTTCCTTCTTGCCTTCCTTCCTTCCTCCCTCCCTTTTCCCTCCCTCCCTCCTTCTTTCCTCCCTCCCTTCTTCTTTCTTTCCTTTCTCCTCTCCCTTCCTTCCCCCTTCCTTCTGTCCTTCCCTCCCTCCTTCCTTCCTTCCTACCTCCTTCCTTCTTTCCTTCCTTTCTTCTTCCTCCTTCCTTCCTTCCTTCCTCCCTCCCTTTTCCCTCCCTCCCTCCCTTCCTTCCTTCCTTCCTCCCTCCTTCCCTCCTTCTTCCCTCTCTTCCTCCGTCCATCCCTCCCTCCCTTCCTTCCTTCCCGGGCTCCCACCGCCCCAGAGGAGTTTCCAGGCTGGGGGGCGGGGGTGGGGGGCACGGTGTGAGCCAGCCACCCATCAGAGCTCCGCCTGGCCCCCAGCTTTCTCTAAAGGAGCTGTCCAGGCCCGGTCGGGGCGGGTCGGGGCGGGTCGGGTCGGGTCGGGGCGCCCTTCCTCTTGGGCTTGTCCACGCTCCCTGGCTCCTTTCCAAGCGCAAACAGCCAGGGTGCCCACTCCCAGGGAGGGGCAGCCCCCGGCTCGGGCCCACTCCCCCGCGGCTGATGCTGCTGGCCCAGAGCCCCACCTCCATGCCCCGTGTGGGAGCTGGAGGGGAGCCAGTGTGGCCGGCTATTTAAGCCTGGGCTGCCTGTGGCCGAGCCTTGCTGGCCCCCACGCCGCGCTGCAGATGCCACTCAGCATGGGCACGGGGAGGGGCCTCCTAGACCTTGTCTGGACCCTGCTGGTTGCGGCGGCCGCACCACACCAGGCGGGTAAGTGCGCCCCGGCCCGGCCTCGTCACTCAGCTCGAGGCTCCTTCCAGCTCTCCTGGCTGGCCCGTCCGAGGCTCCGGCCAGAGCCTCGGCTTCTCGGGGGCAGCCGACAGGGCTCAGCGGGGGCGGGGCGGGGGAGCCGGTCCTCCCAGCTCGGCTCTTCGCACAGGGCCAAAGCGGATTAGTGTGAGTGGGGCTTCCCCTCGGCGGCGGCGGCGGCGGCGCTAATAAGCCCTTTAATGCTCAATGTCAACAGCAAAGCCGGCGCCCCGGGCTGTGCAGCCGCAGCAGCCGAATTCTGCCTGCCCTGCGGGGAGAGGCTGCCGGGGGATGGCAGCGCTCCCTGACGCCGAAGCAGAGGCAAAGGGGCACCCCTGGGCCACCCCGCCCGACCTTCTTCCTCCTGCGCCCCCCCCCCCCGGGCGGGGACTCCGTGCATGAAGGGGCGCGCCAGGCTGGGGAGGGCAGGAGCTGCCCGCTGCAGGGAGACCCCTCCCGGGCGCCCCGGCCCTTTCCAAGCTGGAGCTAACCAACCTGGCCACGCTGGCTGCGCTGCGGGGTGCCTCCGGGCCGTCCCTCGGGGGCTGGATGAGGCTGACTTCAGACTCTGCCCAAAGGCAAGGGCTCCGGCCCTGCTCAGATGGGCACGCACCTGGGGCAGATCCCTTAATGCCTCTGGGCCCGGAAAAGTCCTTCCAGGCTGGGTGACTTGATCAAGCCCAAAGCTTCTGTGCCTCAGTTTCCCCATGACCAGAGGTAGACAAAATAGGGCAACCCCCTCCTCCCAGGGTGCTGCGGGAGAGGACCCGAGAGAGGAGCCCTGCCTGAGAACCCCCCTCATTCTCTAGAGGGGCAAACTGTGATCTACCGGCTCCCAGGACACTCCCCACCCCTCAGGTGGCTCCCCCTCCCTCCTCAGAAGCACCCCACTGCCGAACAGGCTGGGAGACATTTGAAAGAAATCCAAGGAGAGTCCCCCCACTCGGCTGCCCCTCAGGATGCTGTGTGTCCCCTCATTCGTGGCCTTCTCTGGAGCTGGTCCAAAGGGCTTTGCCATCAGAGCTTCCTGGGGCTGGTCCCCCCCCCCCCCAGCCTGGAAAAGCCCTTTCCCTCCTTGGATCCTCAGTCTCCCTCTCAGGAAAGTGGGAGGGGGCGGGCTCTAGGCTCTCTGGGGTCCCTCCTGCCCAAGACACTCCAGAATCAAATAAATAGGGGATGGTCCAGGCTCAGCCTTCTGGAGGCAGGGGCTCTCCTCCCCTTGGGCACTCCAGGCCAGGGAAGTCTTTTCTTCCTCTTGGAGCAGGGAATCCTGGGATGAGGCTAGCTGAGAGGGAGAATGGGCTAGAGGAGAGCAGCAAGCGCCAGGCGGGGAGCCTCAGTATCCAACCCAGGTGGGCTGGAATCTGATCAGCTAGAAATGGGCAAGGGGATCTCCCCCTTCTTTCCTCTCTCCTCTCCATCTCTGTCTGGCTCCGGCTCTCCTTTTCTCTCTCCCTCTCTCTCTGTCTCTCTCTCCCTCTCTCTGTCTCTGTCTCTGTCTCTCTCTGTCTCTCCCTTCTTTCCTCTCTCCTCTCCATCTCTGTCTGGCTCCGGCTCTCTTTTTCTCTCTCCCTCTCTCTCTGTCTCTCTCTCCCTCTCTCTGTCTCTCTCTGTCTCTGTCTCTCCCTTCTTTCCTCTCTCCTCTCCATCTCTGTCTGGCTCCGGCTCTCTTTTTCTCTCTCCCTCTTTCTCTGTCTCTCTCTCCCTCTCTCTGTCTCTGTCTCTCTCTGTCTCTCCCTTCTTTCCTCTCTCCTCTCCATCTCTGTCTGGCTCCGGCTCTCTTTTTCTCTCTCCCTCTTTCTCTGTCTCTCTCTCCCCCCTGTCTCTGTCCATCTGTCTCCCTCCCTCCCAGCACCCCCCCAGGAGGGAGCAGCAGTAACAAAGACAGTGGCAGCTGCTTCTCTCCCTCTAGTCTCCTGCTTTGGGGTTCCCGGTGGGGTTCCTCCCCACCCCTCTGAAAGAGAGATGTTACCAGATTTGTTGTCCCCATTTTACAGAGGGGAGCACTGAGGTTCAGCGCAGGAGTGGTGTTCCTGGACAGAAGGGAGGCTGGGGAGAGAGGGGTCACCTGTACCCCTGGAAAGCACAAAGGCCCTAGGGCAGAGGTGACGCAGTGGCCACTAGGGTGCAGGGGCTGGGAAAATTCCCAGGCAATTCCAGAGCTGTCCAGCCTTTGGCAACCTGCCACCAGGCTGGCAACCTGCCAGGCACCCGGGGGCTGGCACTCCTGCCAAATGTGGCACTGCCAGGAGCTGGAGCCAGGGGCCCTGGGCACACAAATTCCCCTGGGCCTGAGGGCTCGGGCTGTCCCTGAGCCTTGGCATCCAAGTGCCGCCATCACTTCCTTATGGCCACAATGGAAGGTGTCCCAGCAGCTCCACAGATCCCGAGAAGGCCCCCGGCCCCCGCCACAGCTTCCACTGCTCCGTAGCGGGCCCATAGCCATGACTCCTGCTCCTCCTAAAGGCCCAGCAGCCCCAGAAGGAAGGAGCTGTGAGGACCATGAATTGAGTCAGAGAGGTCACAGGACTGGCCCAGGGTCTCCTAGCTCATGCATTCTGGAAGAGGATTTGGAGTCTTGGCCCTGGGGGTGGGAGGGCTAGGGATGCCCCCAGCCCCCAGCCCCGCCTCAGGATGCCCCCCAGCCCTAAGCTGGGCTCCAGCTGAGGCTGGAGATTCCTGTCAGAGGAGACGAGCTGCCAAGGGCAGAGGGCAGTGGTCAGCCCAGGGGTCCTTTGGCCACTCTCAGCCTCCAGGCTACCAGGAAAGAGCTGCCTGGCATGAGCCCGGCTTCCAGCTCTGGGCTCCAAGCCCCCCCCAGGCCCCCACTCAGCCCCGTCCCCCGCGGTCAGATGGAACAGGCGGATCCCCAGGGACCTGGGCCGGCCGTGCCCCTCTCGGTACAGCCCGGCCGCTTCCCAGAAGGCATTGCACCCGGGCCGGGCTTCTGCATGCCAGGCCTGTCCTCCATGGGACAGAGGCCTCTGCAGAGGGAGCGCAGCCCTGCCCCAATCTGGGGTGCTCTGCCAGGCTGCCCAGTTTGCCTGAGGAGGGTCCGGGGGCATCGGGAGGGCAGAGGTAGGAATCCTGGACCCAGGCCTCCTGGTGTGTCCAAATCTCTCCCATCGGCCCCAGCTCCTCACTGCTGCTCAGGGGCTGCCCTCGAGCCCCCCTCCACCCCTGAGGCAGGGCATCTGGCCTCGAGCCTTGCCCAGGCCTCAACACTTCCTGGCTGCCCATATCCTGGCCCCATCCAGCCCCCTGGCTCCATCCTCACTTTCCTGGGGCTCCTGCTAGGGCTCCCCTCTTCTCACTGCTTCCCAGACCACTCAGTTCACTGGCTCTTCCATCACCTCCCACCTCGGCCCCTTTGCCCAGGCCATGCTCTCTGCCTGGTATGCCCTTCCCTGCCCACAAGGTCGGCTCATTCCGCATCCCCTGCCAGCAGCCCTCCCTTCCCTGCTCTTGGAATCTGGCATTGTTGAGCCCTGAGCTGGGTCCTGGTTCTCGGCCCCCAGGGCCTCGCTCCGAGCTCAGGCTGCCCACTGCGGGCCACCCAGTGGGCCTCACGATTCCCCCAATGCCTCCGCAGGAACCCAGGAGCCTCCCCTGGAGGCGTGGACGGCTCCGCCGGACTACGTGGCCGCCAGCTCGCAGCCGGACGACTATGGTGAGGGCGACCCCTTTGGAGGCTGCCTCCATTCCCCAGTGACTCTGGAGCCCCGACCGGCGTGCCAGAGGGGGAGGGAAGAGGGACCAGGAGAGCACCCACTGGGTGCCAGGGAGGCGCACTCAGGGACGGAGGCAAGGAGGGGTCGAGGGCTGGGACGTCCCTGAGGCACGATCCGCGCTCGTCTTCTGGCCGCCCAGCCCAGTGCTCTAAGCACTGAACCACCCAGCTGCCTTGGCACCCTGGGCCGGGGGGGGGACCCAAGGAAGGCCAAAGGCCTCTGCCCCGACGGGCCAGGAAAGTCCAGGCCCAGGCAGCGCCGGGCGGGGGAGGATGTGGGGAAGCAGGTCCGGGGCGGGCACAGAGGGTCCCTCGGCCCAAGGCACGGTGCCAGCCCTTGTGGTGCCCCCACAAGGGGCAAAGAGGACTCGGCCGCAGCATGGGCACCCCACAGCTCCAGGAGTCATGCCAGGCCGGCCCTTGGCACCAGGGAGCGGAAGAGACACCGGCCTGGAGGGTCTGTGCAGGGCAGTGCCCAAGGCCCCCCCAGCCTCCTCCCCTCCTCCCCGGGCCGCCCCCCACTTCTGTGCATGTCCTGGGGGCGTCAAACAAGAGCCAGGCTGAGAGAGCTGGGGGGGGGGCTGGAGGGACCTCGGGGTAGCCTGGGCCCCCCCATGTATCAAGAGCTCCCCTGGGGCAGCCCGACCATGGGGCTCTCTTCTCCCCCCAGGCCACGCCATGACCTCCCAGCGGGTGACCCTCATCCCCCCGGGCACCGTGGCCCCTATCGCGCAGGGTGAGTCTCCCCGGCTGGCACCCCTCATCTGGGATGCGAGGCGGGACCCAAGGCCGCTGGGCAGGGGGGTCTCCTCCTGAGGCTGGCGGGGAAGGGGGGGGCTCCTCCTGAGGCCCTCCTGGCTGGGGGCCGGGGGAGGCCGGCTCTGTGCCCGCGGGGCTCATGCCCTCCCCTCTGCCCGCAGCCTGGAACCCTCCCCACAGCGGCCGCGTGTGCAGCACGTGGGGCCGCTTCCACTTCAAGACCTTCGACGGCGCCGTCTTCCGCTTCCCCGGCCTCTGCAATTACGTCCTGGCCGCGCACTGCCGCGCCGCCTACGAGGACTTCAACGTCCAGCTTCGGCGCGCCCTGCTCGGGGAGACGCCCACCATCGGCCGCATCGTCGTCCGGACGGAGGGGACGGTCGTGGAGGTGTCCCCCGGCGCCATCCTGATCAACGGGCTCCGGTGAGCCCTTCCTGGGCCGCCCAAGAGGCCAGGAAACTGCCCGGGCCCGAAGGGAGCAAGGCGGGGCCTGGCATTCGCACCCAGCTCCTCTGAGCCCGGGCGAGCGTCTCCACCCCCAGGACCCGGGAGGCCCCTGGAAGCTGGACGGGGCCGCCCGGGGCTGGAGGTCTCGCTAGCCTTGGACGCTCCCTAGCTGCGTGGCCCCGGCGAGTCCCTGACCTCCTGCCCGCCCCACTTTCCTTAGCTGTAAAGTGGGGTGGTTCTTGCGCCCCCCCACACCAGGGCTCTGGGCCCTGCAAGCCCTTGCTGCTGCCGTGCCCGGCGACGGAGCCCCGACTCGAGGGCTTCCCCAAGTCCCCCACCTCTAAGCCGGGGAGGGGCTGCCCCTCCTGGCTCGGGAGGCCTGAGGTCAGGCCGGGCAGTCCCTGGGTGGGTCCCTCCCGTGGCCGACGGCTCTCGCTCTCGCAGGGAGCCGCTGCCCTACAGCCGCTCGGGGGTCACCGTGGAGACGAGCAGCGGCTACGTGCGGGTCACCGTGAGGACCGTCCTGACCCTCCTGTGGAACGGGGACGACGGCGCCCTGGTGAGGGGCTCCTCGGGGAGCCTGGCATCGGGGGATGAAGGCGGGCACCCTCTCCCCACAGCCTGGCCCTATCAGGAGCCCTGGCCAGGCGCCGATCTTGTTTGCCCACCAGAGCCCTTGGCACCTTGGCACTGCCCTGGGGAAATTCCTGCCAAGGGGCAGAGGTCCCTAAAGAGCCGGACTGAGGAGGGGGCACCCCGCTCCCAGGGGCACCGGATGCTGTTCTAGGGGGATCCCCCTCGTCCCTCCGCTGCCCAGGCAGGCTCCTCCCCAGCCCCAAACCTCTCGCCAAGCGCTGCCGGCCCCCCGACACAAATGATGGGGTCTCCTCCGGCCTGACCCCTCTACCTGGGCTTTCTCCTCAGCTGGAACTGGATGCGAAATACGCCAACAGGACGTGTGGGCTCTGCGGGGACTTCAACGGCCTCTCGACGTACAACGAGTTCTACTCCAACAGTGAGTGACAGCCAGAACCGCGGCCAGGCCTTGGACCAGGCCTCAGTTCCGGTCACTAGTGGTGGGGGCCCAGGAGGGCCTGGCCGTCGGGCCCTCGGGGAAGGGACAAGAAAGCAGCCCCCGGCAGAGCGGGAAGCAGAATCTGCCCAGGCCCCTTCCCAGCCTGCTCCTGCGCCTTGCTGAGCCCCATCCTCCGGCGGGCAAAGTGGGGGCTCCCCTCCCTGCATCGGGCCTGGCCCCCCCGCTTGTCTGGGCTTCCTGAGGGGTCCGAGCCGGAGGGGCCGCAGCACCCACCTCGTTTTACAGATGGGGGCCCAGACTGAGCCGGGCAGCTCCAGTTAGCCTGACGCAGACCCCTGGGCCGGCCCCTTCACAGTCCGGACGCCCACTTCCCAGAAGTGGAAACTGAGGCTCGGGGAGGGGAGGCCTCCTGAGGGTGGAGTTGGGAGCCCCCAGCCCAGGGCCAGCTCTGACATCACGTCTGGGCCCCAGGGCACTTGGGACCCCAGGAATCCCCCCAGCCCACCCTAGAGGACCGGACCGCAGGGTGTCAGAGTTGGAGTCTGATGCACCCATGGGCAGGGGCCCCTCCTCAGGCCTAGTGGCCCTGGGGGCCGGCGGGGGGCAGTAAGGAGGACCTCATACTGGCCGCCGCGATGCCCAGGCCTCCGGTCACTCTCAGGGCAGATGCCACACAAAAGGGTTAATGGGGTTGGGTTTAAATGGCGCCCAGCGTTTCCTGGGTGGTCTTGGGCAAGCCCCCTCCCCTTCCCTTTCTGGCCTTCACTTACAGTACTGGGCAATGGGAGCAATGCCCCTTGCCCAGGCTTATGGGGAGGCTCAGAGGAAGCCGTGGGCAGGAAAGGGCTGGGGCTTCCTGCCTGGACGCCCTCCCAGTGGCTTGGGGAATGCCCCTTGCCCAGCACGTGCCCTCCCTCGTGTGCCAGGCGTCCCCCCCCCGAGGCCCCCAGAAGCCTGGCAGGGTTGTGTCTCTCCTAGATGTCAGGCTGACCACTTGGCAGTTTGGGAACCTGCAGAAGTTAGATGGACCCAACGAACAGTGTGAGGACGCCACGTCCTCGCCGACGAGCAACTGCACAGACGAGGTGAGGAGCCAACCTGCACGTGGGGTCAGGCCCACAAGGCCTGCGGTGCGACGTCCTCCCCGGCCTCCAGCGGCCTGGAGTGCTCTCCCTCCCTCGTCTGCTCTAGCTGGGAATCCTCCCTAGCCCGGGCCGACCTAACGCCCAGCACGATCCCCTCCATGGGCTCGCCGGAGCTTGGCAGGGGCCCTGCTCACACCAGCCCTGGGCCAACAGCCCCTGTTGAACTGGCCTGTCTCCGAGGGGTCACCTGTGCCAACATTACCTTTGCTTCCCCTTCAGCAGTCATCACAAGGCCATACGTGGGGTGGAAAACCAGCAAATGGCCACTGGGTGGATGGATGGTTCAATGGTTAGATGCAGTAGGCGATGGATGGATACTTGGATGGCTGAATGGTGCAGGCATGGAGGGAGGGAGGATTTCTTCATGGGCTTGGAAGATGGAAGCCCCCAGGTGGCTGGTGGGAAGAGCCTAGAAAGGGCTCCATGTGGGAGCCCTGGGTGGGGGGCAGAGGTGGGAAGAACCCGGAGGAAGGCTTCAGGGATGGGGTGGCACAGTCAGGGGATAGAACCTGCCCTGCCCCTGCCTGGGCTCTGCAAAGACAGCTCAAGAAGGGTCCTGGAGGGAGCCTGGAGGCCACGGGACGGCGGGGTTTCCCGTGAGGAGGGCCTTGGCCTCATCTTTCGAACCCACTTCTGGTCCTCTTGCCTCACAGAGGAGAAACAGATTCAGAGGTGTCTGCGGGTCATCCCGGTGTGGGTTGGGCTGGGGCTGGGGAAGCTCTGGGTCTAGTCCCGGTTCGGTTGCTGGCAGTGAACATGAAGCCCCTTCCTCAGTCTCCTCCTCTGTGAGATGGCACTGGCCACCGAGGCTGGGTCACTGACCCTGCTGGGCATGTCCTCCAGGAGAGCAGCTGCCTGAGCGTCCTGAACGGCCCGGCCTTCGCGGGGTGCCACCAGCTGGTGGATCCCAGGCCCTACGTGGAGGCCTGTATGCAGGACCTCTGTGGATGCCAAGAAGCTAACCAGTCCTCCTGCCTTTGTGCCACCTTCTCGGAGTACTCACGGCAGTGCGCCCATGCAGGCGGGCAGCCCCTCAACTGGCGGAGCCAGAACCTGTGCGGTGAGTGCTGGGTGCAAAGCCGCCCTTTCCTCAGCCCCTGGGACTTTTCAAACAAATGTTTATTAGGTACCTTTTGTGTCTGGCCCCTGGAGTGAGGTGCCAGGGGAGGCCCTTGGGGAGCTGGCAGTCCAGCTAGGTTTAGAGCTACACACATTAGAGGAATCCATACACCATGCCGGGGGCTATGGGAGGTCTGAGGGCAAAGGGAAAGGCTGCAGGGAAGGCTTCCCGGAGGAGGTGGGCTTTATAGGCTGTGAAGCAAAGATGCAGAGGGAGACCATTCTGGCCTTTGAGGAGTGTCTGTGGGTAGGTGTTGAGGCAGGAGGAGTGAGGGTGCCCATGGCTACAGAGGGAAGGGAGGAAGGAATAATAAAAGGGAAGGAGGAAAGGTAGGGAGGAGGCACCAGATTGTGGTGGGCCTTGAATGCCAGGTCTAGACACTTGTCATTTAATTTCTAGGCCATAGGATCATGGAGCCAGAATGGTCAGGGCCCCTCAGAAGGCATTCAATGGCCCCATTTTATTTATTTACTTTGGGGGGATTTTTATTTAATTAATTAAAATATTTTAGGTGGTTACGTGATTCATGTTCTCTCTCTCCTTCCCTGCATCCCCCTCCTGTAGCCAACATGCAATTCCACTGGGTTTTACATGTGTTGTTACCCATTTCTATATTATTGATAATAATTGCACTAGGGTGATTGTTTAGAGTCTGCGTCCCCAATCTTATCCCCATCAACCGATGTGATCAAGCAGTTGTTTTCTTCTGCTTTTCTGCTCCCACAGTTCTTTCTCATAAGTCCCTCGGGATTGTCCTGGGTCATTGCACTGCTGCTAGTAGAGAAGAAGTTACATTCAATTGTGCTACAATGTATCAGCCTCTGTGTACAATGTAGTCCTGGTTCTGCTCCTTCCACTCTGTATCAGATCTGGAGGTCGCCCCAGTTCACATGGAATCCCTCCAGTTCATTATTCCTTTTAGCACAAGAGTATTCCATCACCAACATATACCACAGTTTGTTCAGCCATTCCCCAATCGAAGGGCAGCCCCTCATTTTCCAATTTTTGGCACCACAAAGAGCGCAGCTATGAATATTTTTGTACAAGTCTTTTTCCTTATTATCTCTTTGGGGTACAAGCCCAGCAGTGCTATGGCTGGATCAAAAGGCAGGCAGTCTTTAATGTCCTCATTTTAGAGATGAGGAAGCTGAGGCTTTGAGGGAGATGGGGCTTGGCCAAGGCCACAAGGTGGGTAAATAGAAGAACCAGGGTCCAGACTCTCAGTCATATAGGCTTTCCATGAAGCAAGCTTGTGCCTTGGTTTCCCCATTCCAGGCAAGACATGCCCTTCCAACATGCAATATCATGAGTGCGGCTCCCCTTGTGTGGATAGCTGCTCCAACCCCGAGCAGTCCCAGCTCTGCGAGGACCACTGTGTGGACGGCTGCTTCTGCCCCCCAGGCAAGTTTCCCCTGTCATGAAGCCATCCCTCACTCCCCAGGCCTGCCTGGGGCCCACAGCAGTCACAAATGCCCCCAGCATTGGCACAGAGCACTCTGGCATCCTCCTACCTCAACACATGGCATTACTGAGGCTGCCATGGCAGAGGCAATGGGTAGGAGGGGGCCTGGGGAACACGAATGACCCAGAGAATTAGAGGTCAGTAGCCAAAGGGCCCCTCTTAAGTGTGTGCCAGGTAGGCACCATGGCCTCAGCCCCATTTTCTAGCAAGAGCCATCCCATGGTGGAGGGGGTAGCCTTCCTCTACATTGCCCCAGTGGGAAGAATTAGGAGCCGGGGGTGATCCCGGGAAGATTCGCCCAGCAAGGAGAGCTGCCCCAAAGCCAGGTGGACTGCCTGGACCAGTGGGAGCTTTCCCTCCCCTTGGGGACGTGGTGGAGGGCTCCCCAGGGCTGGGAGCCTGGCCTTGGCTCTGGTCACCTAGCTGGGCCCTGTGTCCCAGGCCCCATCTTCCACAGAGAGGCTGCTGCCCCAAGAACGAGGGGATGAGGCTCTCCCAGCATCCTCTTCAGACTTGTTTTACTGCCTTTGGGGGTGGCTCCTGGAGCTCCCCCTTGGCCAGCTCAGCCCGGGATGCTCCCAGCCCTGCGAGTGCCAGCTCAGAGGTGGCACAGTAGCCACCCTGCCGTGCCCCATCCCTGACTCCAGACCTGTGCTGCCTGTCTCTGTAGGGACCGTCCTGGATGACATCGAGGGCCAGGGCTGTGTGCCCCTGAGCCAGTGTCACTGCACCCACAAGGGCCAGTCCTACAAGCCCGGAGGCTCCTTCTCCACGCCCTGCCGCACTTGGTAACTGCCCTCTGCCACCCCAGCTGCCCCAGCGGCTCCTCCTGCAAAGTGTCCCCACTCTGACCCCTCACCTGCCTGTCTTCTCTGGGTTCCCTCCAGCACCTGCCTTTCCGGCCTCTGGCACTGCGAGGAACTCCCGTGCCCAGGTATGTGCTCAGTGGATGGTGGCTCCCACATCACCACCTTCGACCAGAAGCGTTACAACATCCACGGGGACTGCAGCTATGTCTTGTCCAAGGTAACCGGGGGCACGAGAAGTGGGGAGGCTCATGAGGTCGGAGGGGGTGAGCCGGGCAGGGAAGGAGACCAGGCCCCCACTTTGTGGCATCATTGAGGGGTCCACGTGGAAGTTGTGTGGCCTCACTGAGCGTCAGTGACCTCCTCTGCCCAATGTGGTCTCAGAGGACACTTCCTCCCCTTCCAGGGCAGCCAATGCTCAGGATGCGCCCTTGGGGCCCCCGGCCCACCTAGGAGGAGCCGGGGTGCTGGGGCTCTGGGGATGAGGCTGGCACAGACACACACTGGCACACACTGACTCTCTGCCACACTCACAAGTGATGCCGCTTTGGAATTCTTCCCCCTCAGAAATGTGCGGATGCTGCCTTCACCATCCTGGGGGAGCTGCGCAAGTGTGGCCTGACGGACAACGAGAACTGCCTCAAGTCAGTGACCCTGAACCTGCACGGGGGCGAGACGGTAAGTGGGCACTGAGGAGCCAGGGCCTCCTGTGGGCAATGGCAACAGAACCATCCGCCCCCCGCAGGGCAGCGCTGGCCCTTAGGGCATCAGGACAGAGGCTGGGGCCAGTGCCCTTCGGCTCATCCAGGCCAACTGTCTTATTTTACAAAGGGAGAAACTGAGGCCCCAAGGCAATCGCATGGGAGTGAGTGACAGAAGCCAGTCCCTCTGCTCCCTCTGTCTCCCTTTGGGGCCTGGAGGAGGGCCTTCTCTGCCTGGCACCTTCTTGGTGTTTGGGGGGCTCCCTCTCAGCCCCCCAGCTCTAGACGGCCTCCCTTCTCTCTTGGACCTGACCACAGGGGAGGTGGATCCCCTTGTCACCCACCATCCTGAGGCTGCCTGAGGGCACGTCGCCCCCTCTTGCTCTCTGGCCAGGCCCCTCTGGGGTACAAGCAGGAGTGTTGAGTGCCGGGGAAGGGCCTTGGTGCCTGTCCTAGGAAAGATATGGAAGGACGAAGGTGGGAAGGCTCTGGGATCAAGCCTGGAAAATGCTATGCTGCAGAGAAGGGGCTCCCCTTGTTCTATTTGGCCCTGGAGGGAAGACCCAGGAGTTCTGGGGGGCAGAGGGGAGGAAAGAGGTGCCCAGAGGACCCTTCTGGCTCCGGAGCCACTTCAGGAGAGAGCGCCACATGCCAGCGGAATGAGCTGCCACCCCTGGAGGGGCCGTGGGGCGCCTCGGACGCCTCTCTGGGGTGCAGAGACCCTGGAGGTGACCGGGCCGGGGCCTTGTCTTCCACCAGGTCATTCGAGTCCAGTCCAACGGAGCCGTGTTTGTGAACTCCATCTACTCCCAGCTGCCCATCTCGGCAGGTAGGTGCCCCTGTGCCCGGAAGCCCGGGTCTGCAGGGAGTGTGGCTGCCAGCCCCTGAGGCAGAATGTGCCACCCTCACCATTGACCCCTCCTGCCTGGTGGGACGTTGCCATGACTTGGCCCACAGCTGTGTCCAGTGGGGTCATGGCCACTACTTCAAGGAGGTTCTTTACACTTGGCCTTGGGTCAAGCTGCTCCAGGGCCGACGGGCACACATCTTGGCATCGGCATCCTGGTTCTCCCTCGAGCTGAGAGAAGGAGCGGCCAGCGGGGCTTCCTGACTGGCCAGGGCTCCATCGTCCATCTGGGGCCCGCTCAGAGCTAGAGGGGACTCCTGACCCCGCCCCAGGCCTTGAGCTGCCCGCCGGCATGAGCGCACCCATTTCACGGCCAGATCGGGAGGCCACCGATCTCAGGCTGTGCTTCTGTGGGGCCGTGGAGGGCTCGGCTGACCCAGTCAGCAGACCTGGGTTGGGATCCTTGGGCTCTGCCCCCGGGGTCCCTGATGGCAGCCCCCCATCCTCCTGGCCCCGGGGTCCCTGATGGCAGCCCCCCATCCTCCTGGCCCCGGGGTCCCTGATGGCAGCCCCCCATCCTCCTGCCCCCGGGGTCCCTGATGGCAGCCCCCCATCCTCCTGCCCCCGGGGTCCCTGATGGCCCCCCATCCTCCTGCCCCCGGGGTCCCTGATGGCAGCCCCCAGCAGCCCCCCATCCTCCTGCCCCCGGGGTCCCTGATGGCAGCCCCCCATCCTCCTGGCCCCAGGGTCCCTGATGGCATCCCCCCATCCTCCTGCCCCCGGGGTCCCTGATGGCAGCCCCCCATCCTCCTGCCCCTGGGGTCCCTGATGGCAGCCCCCCATCCTCCTGCCCCCGGGGTCCCTGATGGCAGCCCCCCATCCTCCTGCCCCCGGGGTCCCTGATGGCAGCCCCCCATCCTCCTGCCCCCGGGGTCCCTGATGGCAGCCCCCCATCCTCCTGGCCCCGGGGTCCCTGATGGCAGCCCCCCCATCCTCCTGGCCCCGGGGTCCCTGATGGCAGCCCCCCATCCTCCTGGCCCCGGGGTCCCTGATGGCAGCCCCCCATCCTCCTGGCCCCGGGGTCCCTGATGGCAGCCCCCCATCCTCCTGCCCCCGGGGTCCCTGATGGCAGCCCCCCATCCTCCTGCCCCCGGGGTCCCTGATGGCAGCCCCCCATCCTCCTGGCCCCGGGGTCCCTGATGGCAGCCCCCCATCCTCCTGGCCCCGGGGTCCCTGATGGCAGCCCCCCATCCTCCTGGCCCCAGGGTCCCTGATGGCTCTGTGGGGGCAGATGAGGGAGTCCAACATCCCCGAGGGCCGGGTTCTTGGGCAGGCAGAGCGAGAGCAGCCTCTGGGGCTGTAGCCGCGACCAGGCTGGGCCCCACGTCCCTGCTCACCGCCTCTTCGCCCTCCTCTTTGGCGCACTCAGACTGCCGGGTCACCAGGGAGGAGCGAGGGCGTCCCTCGGGTCACCCCAAGACTGGGGAAAGGCTGAGGGCCCAGCAAGGCTGCGGGCAGCCCGCTGACCTGCCCGGCCCCTCCTGTGTCCGCTGCAGCCAACATCACCGTATTCCAGCCCTCCACCTACTTCGTCCTGGTCCACGCGGCCTTCGGCCTGCTTCTGCAGATCCAGCTGGTGCCCATCATGCAGGTGTCTGTGCAGCTGGATCCCTCCTTCCGGGGCCAGATGTGCGGTGAGACCTGCTGCCCCCGGCCAGGGGGAGGGCGCGGCCTGGGGTGGGTCCATCGGCCGTGCCGGCCTGTCGCCCGGTCCGAGCTGCCCCCACCCCCTATGTGGGCACGGATGCCCTCTGCGGCCTCTCTTCAGACGGGCTCCTGTAGGGGCGCCCAGAGGTGGCGTCTCTTCTGAGCCCCCCGTGCTGTCCCCCAGGCCTGTGTGGAAACTTCAACCAGAACCAGGCGGATGACTTCACGGCCATCAGCGGGGTGGTGGAAGGGACGGGAGCAGCCTTCGCCAACACCTGGAAGACCCAGGCTGACTGTGCCAACGTCAAGAACAGCTTTGAGAACCCGTGCTCACTCAGCGTTGAGAATGGTACCCGGGCCCTGTGGGGTGCCCTCAGAGGGTGCTCCGGGGAGAGCCTGGGCAGGCAGGGAGGGGGCCGGGGGGGCATCAGGGCTCTCCTGGGGAGAAGGGACCAGGGAAGTGGGGTCAGCTGGGGAGGCCGGGGAGGCTCAGCGCCAGGAGGGCCGCTGGGGGGCCGAGGCTTTGGGGAATGAGGCCCTGGGCCCCGAGGAGCTGTGGCTGTGGGTCCCCCCTGCATCCTGGCACCCACAGAGTGGCCTCACCCTGAAGGGAAATAAAGTCATCTCCTCCTCCCGCCTCCCCAGAAAACTATGCCCAGCACTGGTGCTCCCTGCTGACGGACCCCAATGGCACCTTCTCCCAATGCCACTCCATCGTGAGCCCTGCTCCCTACTACAAGGTAGGTCCAGCCTGGCCCGAGGCTGCTCTCAAGGAAAGGCTCAGGCCCTGTCCCAGAAGCCAAAAGGCTGCAGCGGAGCCTGGGGAGGCCTCTGGGGGATCAGGGCCTAAAGACGAGCCTCTCCCCCCCTCAGGGAGCTCCCAGGGCCCTCGGGCCAAGCCCTCCTCTCCACCGACCACTGTGGGTGTTTGGGGGTGATCAGGCCCAGCCCCTGGACCCCCACCTGCCCCCTCCAGGGTAGGAAGGCAGGCAGGAAGGAGATCTGGCCCAGGGAGGACGGGGTGGCCATTGGGGCCGGGATCCCCGCAGGGACCTCCCTGGCTGACAGGGCCAAGTTTTACCCACCCCCCAAGGCTCCGCGGGCCACTGAGGCGCTTTTCTGCTCCCCAGAACTGCATGTTCGACACGTGCAACTGTGAGAAGAGCGAGGACTGTCTGTGTGCGGCGCTCTCTTCCTACGTGCGAGCCTGCGCCGCCCGGGGAGTGGTGCTGAGCGGCTGGAGGGCCAGAGTCTGCAGTAAGTGGAGCCACATCGTGCCTGCCCCTTGTGAGTCTCAGAATGGCCCCAGGAGGCACGAGAGCCCAGGCTGAGAGGCTGCAAGGCGAGGTGAGGCCAGAGTCGCGCCTTGAACTCAGGCCCTCCTGAATCCTTCAGGGTGCCCAGCAGCCTCCGGTGCGGCAGCGAATGAGGGCCCTGGGCCTGGCGGCTGAGGTTGCCGTGAGCCCCAGACAGGGGGCTGTCTGCTCGGACTTCTGCTTTTGGGGAGTCAGGAGACCCCAGTCTGGCCTTTGCCCCCACTTGCTGAGTGACCTTGGGGCAGTCCCTTCCCTTCTGGGGTCCTTCCAGAATTCTAACATTCAGTGCTCGAAGCATTCTAAAAGGGCACCAGCCCAAACTTGTCCCTTACCAACAGGGAAACTGAGAACAGAGAGGCAGGTGACTGGCTCAGGATTCCCATAAGCTGGAAAGCCAGCACTGGAACCCGGGACATCCACCTTTAAACCCCAAACTCTTAGCCCTGCCTCCCACTGACTCATCTTTTTTAAAAAGGGCTAATAGCAACAGCCTTCCCTCCCTCCCAGGGTCACTGGGCTGGGCTTGTTTGTGGGCAGAGATGGAGGGACAGGCAGGCAGGGAGTGGAGCAGAGCCCCCCCCATAGAGCAGAGCCCCCCAGGGGCCCCTCGCAGGGGGTGGAGCAGAGCCCCCCTGAAATAGAGCAGAGCCCCCCAAAATAGAGCAGAGCCCCCCCCCGAAATAGAGCAGAGGCCCCTCTGAAATAGAGCAGAGCCCCCCTGAAATAGAGCAGAGCCCCCCCGAAATAGAGCAGAGCCCCCCTGAAATAGAGCAGAGCCCCCCCTGAAATAGAGCAGAGCCCCCCTGAAATAGAGCAGAGCCCCCCGAAATAGAGCAGAGCCTCCCTGAATAGAGCAGAGCCCCCCTGAAATAGAGCAGAGCCCCCCCGAAATAGAGCAGAGCCCCCCCTGAAATAGAGCAGAGCCCCCCCTGAAATAGAGCAGAGCCCCCCTGAAATAGAGCAGAGCCCCCCTGAATAGAGCAGAGCCCCCCTGAATAGAGCAGAGCCCCCCTGAAATAGAGCAGAGCCCCCTCTGAAATAGAGTAGAGCCCCCCTGAAATAGAGCAGAGCCCCCCTGAAATAGAGCAGAGCCCCCCCTGAAATAGAGCAGAGCCCCCAGGGGCCCCTCGCAGGGGGTGGAGCAGGGCCCTCAGACCCCCATCCAGCCCCGTTCTCAGGTCCCCGTGTCTCCCTCCCCCTTCAGCCAAGTACATGGACAGCTGTCCAAGCTCCCTGAGCTACAGCTACGTGGTGGAGTCGTGCCAGCGCACGTGCCGGTCCCTGAGTGAGCCCGACGTCACCTGCAGCGTCCGCTTCAGCCCCCTGGACGGCTGCGTCTGCCCCGGGGACACGTACCTCAGCGAGGAGGGCCGCTGCGTGCCGGCCGCCCAGTGCCCCTGCTACTTTAAGGGCAGCCTGGTGGCGCTGGGGGAAACCGTCCAGGAGAACGGCGTCGTGTGGTGAGAAGGCTCGCCGGGCCCGGCGGAGGGAGGAGGCCACCCGGCCGCTGGCCAGGGCGTCGCCCCATTTTACAGCTGGGGGTGCTGAGGGCAGTGTAAGAGGCAGGATCTGGGCTCTGACTCCCAGCTCGGGGCTCCTCCACCCTTCCTGTGGCTTCTCTGTAGCGCGTGCGGGCCTGACGCTGCTGGGGGAGGCCCCTCTGCAGGCAGCTGCCAGGGCAGCCACAAGTGGGGAGCCCCCATAACCGCACTCGCACACGCACTCACACACACTCACACACGCACTCATACCCATGTACATGCACACACACGCATACACTCACATATGCACACACCCACCCACGCACACACGCACTCACACACGCACACACTCACACGCACACACTCGTACACACATGGGCATCCTGAGGGAGGGTCAGAAAACTGCATGCACCAAATGGTGCTTCATCAGAGTTTGGAAGGAACCCCAGGATTCTGGAGAAGTGGGGGGGGGGCGCTGGTACAAAGTCTCGGGCGTGAGAGAGGACCCGTCCTGCGGAGGACGAGGAGGAAGGCTCTCTCGGCTGACCTCCCCGGGCAGGAAGGGAGGGCCCGTAGCGCAGGGCTGGGAAGGTGAGTCAGAAGCCAAGCAGAGGATTCCCAACCTTAGCCTGGCTCCGAGGGGAGCCCCCGGGCCCACTGAAGGAGATGGGTGCGGGGAGGCCTGGGCTTCAGGAAGGCCACTTGGCATGGAGTGGAGGCTGGACGCGGAGGGGAGGTCCCGAGGCAGGGGGCCAAGGGAGTCGGGGACCGAGCCGGGCACGCGTGAGGCTCAGGGAAGGTGGAAATTGCCAGAGAGCCCCGGGCCCGGGACGCAGCAGAGTCGGGGATGCCGGTCCAAGAGAGCAGCGGCGGGTGGCCTCAATGGCAAGGGAGAGCGAGGGCCGCGGGGTTCGGGGTGAGCTCTCAGAGACGCCTGCAGCCACAGGGCCACCGACCCAGCCTCTTGCTCCTAGTTCTTGCTCCGGCGGGAAGCTGAGCTGCTTCGGAGCCACAGATGACAGCCCAGGTACCAGCTTCTTGCCCCCTTCTTGCCCCCCGCCCCCTCCTACTGCCCCAAGCTGCTCTGGCCAGAGCCGACCAGAGGGGTCCTGGGAGAAGATACCAAAGAGAGAGGCCGCTGCCTGGGCCTGGGCTGCCCATGCACTGTGGTTCAGGAAGGCCCTCCCCCCGTAAGACAGGCCACGTCCAGCTGTGGTCGTGCCCAGGTGGGGGGCGAGCAAGCGGAGCCTCGAGGGCCCACCTGACCCCATCCTCTTCCTCCTGCCCCCTCCCCAGTGTGCAGGGCTCCCATGATCTACCTGGACTGCAGCAACGCCTCGGCAGGGACCCCGGGGGCCGCTTGCCAGAAAAGTTGTGACACCCTGGACGTGGCCTGTGTGAGTGCGGCAGCCTGCTTGGTCCGTGGTGGGTCCCGTGTTGGAGGCAGCCAGGAGGCCTGGTGCTCCTCTATGGGGGCTTCATGCCTAGAGGAGCTCCTGAGGGCTCAGAGGCTGCTGTGGAAGGCAGAGCCTCCCTTGTGGGGGCCGTCCCTGAGGGGCTCCCCTCTCACGGATGGAGGTGATGAGGCTCCTGGCCCTGGAACTTCTAGGGGGCTGAGGATGGGCTTGGGCCACTGAAGACCATCCCCCCTGGCCAGTCACACACCATCCAGAAGCCCCTGGTTTGGTCTACGAGAAGCTGGAGGCTCTCAGTCTAAGAGCCCAAGAGGGGTGCCCTTGGCCTCCCCTGGGGATCCCCAGCCCTCCCAAGTGCCCAGAGGGCGAGACTCCCCTTGCTTGGGATAGTCAAGTGGGTCCTTGTGGCCCTGGCTAAATGGATCCTAGGGGTGGGCTAGGCTGCTTCAGTCACCAGCGTGGCAGCCCCACGCTGCAGGTTGCCTCCAAATCCCTGGGATCCTGCGCCTCGGGGACAGAGGAGGGAGGTGGGAGGTGTGAGTCAGGGTTCACGGCCCGCAGGGCCTGTCAAAGGGTGGCAGGGAAATGCCATGGCCCCGCCATCCAGCCACAATCCTGTTTGAACAGTACAACACCCAGTGTGTGCCCGGCTGCGTCTGCCCCAACGGTCTGGTGAAGGATGGGCACGACCGCTGCGTGAAGGCAGAAGACTGCCCCTGTGTTCACAATGAGGCCTCCTACCAGTCAGGGGAGACCATCCGAGTGGACTGCAACAACTGGTAGGCGGCCGTGGGGAGAATCGGGCTGGAGGGAGCCCACGGGGTCGTGGGTGGGCAGGAAGGAAGCCGAGAGG
The DNA here is from genome assembly GCF_027887165.1 of Monodelphis domestica. NCBI lineage: Eukaryota > Metazoa > Chordata > Mammalia > Didelphimorphia > Didelphidae > Monodelphis > Monodelphis domestica. Next base: position 988,361 of record NC_077232.1, read on the forward strand.
CCATGGGCTCTGACTTCTTCACTTTGGACACAAGACTGAGTCCAGACAGGGTTGCACAGCTAGTGTCCAAGTCAGGACTCGAACCCAGGTCTTAGCCTCTCTGGGGAGCCCACTGCCTAGCAGCCATAAGGGGCAGGGAAGGGAATGCAGGAGCAGCAGCAGTTGGGGAGGTCTCCTGGAGGAAGAGGCTGAGACTTGTGCTGGGCTCTGAAGAACGGCACAAGGGAGCACTTGAGGGTGTCAAAAGCCAGGCTCCAAGGATGGGCATGCTGGGAGGAATCCGCTGTTCTTTTGCCAAACTCTCGCCCGCAGCACCTGCAGAAATCGGAGGTGGGAGTGTACCCAAGCCCTGTGCCTGGGCACATGCTCTGTGTACGGAGACGGGCACTTCATCACCTTCGATGGCGAGCGCTATGCCTTCGAGGGGAACTGCGAGTACAGCCTGGCCCAGGTGGGGAGCCCGTCCTCTCCCTCCCGCCCTCACAGCCCTCTGCAGCGCTCAAGCCTCACGAGCCCTCTCCTCTCCTCTCTGTCCAGGACTACTGCGGTGGGAGCCCCGGCACCAACGGCTCCTTCCGTGTGATCACCGAGAACATCCCGTGCGGCACCACAGGCGTCACCTGCTCCAAGGCCATCAAAGTGTTCCTCGGGGTGAGCCGAGGGGCCCCGGCTCCCCCAAGGGGGGCCCACCCTGCTCCAACGGGCATCCCTCTATGGCACCCTGGAGTCTTCCCAGAGGGCCCCATCATTCCTCCTCGGGGCAGTTCTGGGTGCCGGGAGGGCTGGCGCATTCTCAGACTCTTCCAAGGGCTGCTGGTCTCTGACTGGCACTCTTGCCCCTGGCACCCCATCCTGGGCACCCTGTGTGTGCCCTGACATCCCTCTGTTTCGAGGGACCCTCCTCACTTCCTTCCTGAGCTTTGGCCTCAGTTGGCCCGTTTGCCCTGCCCCTGCCCCCACTGGCCCGGGGGCGACTCCATCTCCCATAGCTGCTTGCCAGGCTCCCATTCCGGCCGAGTCTGGCCCCGAGGAGCCGGCCTGCCCCGGCCCCGGCCCCTACAAGACTCCGGGGGGCACAGCGCCCCTGGGCAGGGAGCCAGCAGCTGGCACCGACCCGGGTGCCCCCCGCCTGCCTCCCTCTCCAGGGAACCGAGCTGATATTCAACGAGGGTGTGGTGAAGGTGGTGGAGAGAGCGCTGGGCGAGGAGGTCCCGTACAAGCTCCACTCGAGAGGCATCTACCTGGTCCTGGAGACGCTGGCAGGCCTGGTCCTGATGTGGGACCGCAAAACCAGCATCTTCATCAAGCTGCAGCCGCGCCACAAGGTCAGGCCGGCCGCGACCCGCCCTCTGGGCCTCCGCTTCCCCCTCTGTAAACCTTGCGCTCTGGATCTCGCGGGCTGTTGTGAGCAAGGCAGGCGAGAGCCCCCAGCCTCGGGTTCCTCCTGGGTTAAGTGGGGGCCCCGCCAGCCTCGCTGCCTGCCCAGGCCCTGGGCTCGGGGGCTCTCCCGGGTCCCAATCCCGGCGGCGAGGGGACAGCCTGCCCCCCCGCGGCCCGGGGCCCGCCGGTGTCCTGTCGTCCCCCCAAGGGGCCCCTCCAGCGGGTGCGGCTTTTCTGGCGTCGCCCAGGGTGCCCCATCGCCCCCCTCCCCCATTTCTGTGCGCAGGGGAAGGTCTGTGGGCTCTGCGGGAACTACGACGGCAACAGCGTCAACGACTTCACCACCAGGAGCCTCTCGGTGGTGGGCGACGTGCAGGAGTTTGGCAACAGCTGGAAGATCTCCCCGTCGTGCCCGGATGCCGCCTCCCCCAGGGACCCCTGCACCGCCAACCCTTACCGCAAGGCCTGGGCCCAGAAGCAGTGCAGCCTCATCAACAGCGACGTCTTTGCTGCCTGCCACTCTCAGGTACCGCGAGGGGATGCCGGGCAGCCCCGGGCTCCTCGGCCTCCTGGCCACCCCGCCTTCCCCAGCCTCGCGGGGCTCCCTCTGCCCCCTAAACGCCCCTTGTGCCATCGGCAGCCAAGCCGAGCGACTCACCAACCTGCCCCGTCTGCTCTGGTCCCCGCCATGGCTCGTGCAGCCCCCCGAGCTGCGGCCGAGGCAGCCTGGCCTGGAGGAGAAGGCGCGGAACATCTTTTAAACCCTGCAGCTTCCTCCTTGGCATCCGGGTCAGGGCTGGGCAGGGGGGTCAAGTGACTTGGCCAGGGTCCATCCCAGAGCCTCCCAGCTGCCCCCCGCACCCAGCAGTCTCCTTCGGTGGCCCCATCTGCAAAATGGGGCAATAGGCCAGGCGCCCCCAGCCGCCCAGGGCTGTCGTGGGGCCCCGTGAGGAGGGGGAGGGCTCGTGCTCCTCAAAGGCCACAGATAGGCCCTTCGGGATTCTCGGCGAGGTCTGCTGCTGCTGCCCGCTCCGGGGCCCCCGCCCTGAAGGTCCTCTCTCGGGTCTTGGCCGGCAGACCTGGTTGGACAGCTTGTGCCGCGCCTCGGGACGCCCCAACAAAGGGCCTGTTGTGCGCAGGGCCCGGGCGCGGCTCAGGGGGCGTCCTCTAGACAGCCCCGACCGGGCGCTGACGGGCAGGGGCTGGCCAGGGAGGCCTCCGGGCTGGGGTCCAGGCTCTGTCCTGGGGGGCGTCTGCCGCCGGGCGCGGGCCGGGGGCAGAGAGGTGGTGGGGGGCGTCTGCCGCCGGGCGCGGGCCGGGCCGAGGAGGCAGGCGCGAAGGGAGGCCGGGCGCTCAGCTCCTCTTCTCTGCCAGGTGGACGCCACCAAGTACTACGAGGCCTGCGTGTCCGACGCCTGCGCCTGTGACTCTGGCGGGGACTGCGAGTGCTTCTGCACGGCCGTGGCCGCCTATGCGCAGGCCTGCAATGACGTGGGTGTCTGCGTGTCCTGGAGGAAGCCCGACGTCTGTCGTGAGTGGACGGCGTGTGTGCCAGGGAGGAGATGGGGGTGGGGGCAGTGCCCAGGCCCTGGCAGCGTGCCCGCCCCCCCCACGACCGCCTCAGGCACCCCCGGGATGGTCACCTTCAAAGGAAATGGCTCCAGGCACCCTCATCTGTCAGACGAGCCTTTGCCCCATGCCAGGCCCAGGGGCAGAGTTGGGCAGAGCTCCCAACGGGGGGGGGGGGCGGGCAGGCCACCCACACAGCCGGTTGTAGGAGAGGCTGGGATAGATGTGACAAGGCCCAGATGGTGGGCAGCAAGTGGTGATGGATGTGGGCTCCCAAGGGGGGGGCAGGGAACGGAGGTGTTACAGGCATAGAGACCTGCCTGAGCAAGCGTGTGGAGGCGGGAGAGGATAGTCTGGGTGGACCAGAGGAGGGAGAGAAGGCTCCTGGGAATTCAGGAGAACAGCTGCTCTTGGGGCTCTCTTGGAGTCTGCCCTCTGGGAGTCGTTGGACAGTGCTGGAAGCTGGGGAAGCCTTCCTCTTCCCCTCTTCCCACTGCTCCCCTCTGCTTGCCCTCAGCTATGTTCTGCGACTTCTACAACCCCCACGGAGAGTGTGACTGGCACTACCAGCCGTGTGGAGCACCTTGTCTGAAGACCTGCCGCAACCCAAGTGGGAAGTGCTTGGTGAACTTACCTGGGCTAGAAGGTACACACAGCCCCTGGGCTTAAGCCCCATCCCTCCTCAAGGAAGAAAAGGGAAAGCCAGGACTTGGGACAGCTCTCTGGGGTGGGTGGCTGAGGGTCCAGTCGTTCCCTTCATTTCTGACCCACTCTCCATCACCTAGTCAACAAGCAATCATCCCAGGCTTCCCGCAGGCCAGATGGACTCGAGTTACAAAAGGGCCTGAAAGCCCTCATCCTCAGAGCTCACATTGGAAGGGGCGCCATGGTTCATTATCGTCGTTGTTCATTCGTTTCAGTCAGGTCTGACTCTTTATGACCCTGTTTGGGGTTTTCTTGGCAAAGGTATTGACCAAGTGGTTGGCCACGTCCTTCTCCAAATCATTTTACAGATGAAGAAACTGAGGCAATCAGGATCATGTGACTTGCCCAGCTAGTGTCTGAATTTGAACTCAGGTCTTCATGACTCCACAGCCATACCACCTAAACTGATCCTATGGTACACACATGTAATATAAATGCAAGGCAATCTCAGAGAGAAGGTATAAGCTGCTGGGGGACCTAGGAAAGGCCTCTGGCAGAAGGTAGGTCTTGATGAACTCGAAGGAGGCCAGGGAAGCTAAGAGGTGAAAGTCAGGTGAGACAACATCCTAGGCATGGGAGAGAGAGCCCGGAAAGAGCCTTATGTTCAAAGACCAGTCAGGAGGCCAGTGTCTCGGGGTTGAAGGAGACGTGTCTGGAAATAAGGTGTAAGCCTGGAAAGATGGGAGAGGGCTGGGTTAGGGAGGGCTTTAGATGCCAAACGGAGCATTTTGTATTTACTCCTGGAGATGACAGGGAGCCAGTGAAGACTACTGAGTAAGGGGGTGCCTTGATCATTACCGGAATCATTTTGATGGATGATGGACTAGCAGGGTGGAGAGAGAGACTAGAATTGGGGAGACCCACTCCCCCAGCAGTTAATTGCAGTAGTCTAGAAGTGAGGTGGTGAGGTCTGCCCTAGAATAAGGAGAGAGGGAGGAGTATTAGAGAGATGCTCCAAGAGTGAAATCCACAGTAGATGCTGAGAAATCAACCAAAGATACGCAGAGGTGAAATCCACCAGAGATGCAGAGAAGAAATCAACCAGAGATGAGGAGAGGTGAAATCCACCGGAGAAGCAGAGAGGTGAAATCCACTGGAGATGCAGAGAGGTGAAATCCACTGGAGATGCAGAGAGGTGAAATCCACCGGAGATGCAGAGAGGTGAAATCCACCGGAGATGCAGAGAGGTGAAATCCACCGGAGATGCAGAGAGGTGAAATCCACCAGAGATGCAGAGAGGTGAAATCCACCGGAGATGCAGAGAGGTGAAATCCACCAGAGATGCAGAGAGGTGAAATCCACCGGAGATGCTAGCACATCCTCCCATATAAGGTCATAGTTTGTCAAGCCCGGGGGTGATGAGGTCAGTACAAGGCCAAGTGGGTGTTGAATGATGGCTTGAGGATTGTTCCTGAGACAATAACATTCTAGGATGGAAGGGGAAATTTCAGGAGGAAAATGATCGGTGCCCCCAGGTCACCTCACTTCTTTCCTTCAGGTGACTGGGCATGCTTTGTGCACCAGTGCCAGGGCTAGGGTAAGGTGAATGGCATGTAAGGAAGAAAGCATGGCTGCAGATTGTCTTCCCAACATTACTAAAAACAGGAGGGGGGAGTGAGCAGGACTGGATCTAGAGGTCTGGCCCTCTCTATAAAAGGGTTGGCCTCCGCACGAAGGGCTGCCAGGAGTGAAGGAGAAGGCCGGGAAGAGAAGTGTGACACCAAGGAGCTCTGGCAGTCTTCTGTGGAGTCTGAAGCCAGGGCCTCAGGTGCGAGACTGTGGGGCAGGAGGCCCCAAAGGCTTAGGGAGAGGCCAGCAGCTCTGGAACAGCCTTGTGGTGAGTGTGGGAGAGGCTCCCGTGGACAGACAGAATGACTTGCTGCAGCAGATTCAGGGTTCAGGTACAAGAAAGGCTGTAGGTGGCAGATGGTGGGAGCAATCCAAGTGCTGATTGGGGTGAAGGGGCAAGGACTCCAAACTGCTTGAGCAAGGAGCCAAGGTGGGAAAAGGAGATTTTTCACCTGGGGGTCGGAAGTGTCCGGGGAACTGAGCTTTCCCAGGCTCCAAGGTTGGGGGAGGGGAGAGAGGATCCAATGTGCAGCCCCATGGGCTGGCCTGAAATCTGACTTGCACCCGTAGCAAAGGGGGTCAGATTCCCCAAACAAAACCCTGACCACCAATTTCAGCTGTGCCCCCCTGCTTCATCTTGCCTGAGCCAAGCTGCCAATGCAGCCCGACCGCCATGGGCATGGTTTGGAATGGATAGTCTTTGGAGTCCCTCCCAAGTCCGGGATTCTGGGAACTTATGAACGAGGTTCCTTTGGCCTCTGGAGACCAGAGATCACAGGGTTAGAGACCCCCAGGCCTTTAGGAAGGAAATGGATGGTGAGGGTCATGTGGGCCAGCTAGGAGGCATGGTGCCTCTAGAGCTTAACCTGGAGTCAGGAAGACATGAGTTCTAATCTCTACTCAGACCCTCACTAGCTGTGTGACCCTGGACAAATCACTTCACCCCGGTCTGCCTCAGTTTCTTTCACCCTCAAATGGTGCTAATCAGAGCACTTACCTCCCAGGGCTGCTGGGAAGGTCAGAGGAGATCTCATTTGTAAATGAGCTCTTAGCCCAGTGCTTTGACCCACAAGCAAACCCTTACACAAGTTAGCTATTATGGTGGTTGCTGTTGTTCACCCCGGAGTCTGGAGCTAGCTTGACACTCATCCAGCCCACTGGGGCTATTTCCTCCGCTTCATCATCACCACTCCTCTATGGCCTCACTGTCTTCAGACTGTGCCCCCAAGGCCCTTCCACCACAGGAGCCGAGGCCACGAGGTCCACCCAGGCTGAGTAGACACTAGAATCTGGCACAGTGGGACGGCCAGGGGTGGCCTCTGCTCCCCCTTGCCCCCTTCCCTCCACCCAGTACTAGGGAATGAGAGGCTGGGGCTTTAGGAGGATCTTGTGCCTCATTGAGAGAGCTCAGGGGAAATGGCCCCCTTGAGAGCTGGGCTTTTCCCCCCAAGGGACAGGTGCCAAGTCCCACCCAGAGCACAAAGGATGGGCAAGGCCAAGATCTCGGGGCTGGGGCAACCGGGAGCAGCTGCTCTTACTCCTGGCTTTGCCACCAGCACTCTGCTGTGCGATTTTTAGACAAGTCTGTTCCCTCCTCGGGGCCTCCCTTTCCTCATCTGTGAAAAAGAGAGCTGGACCTGGAGGCTTCCTGAGGAATGTTCAGTGGCCTCCCTCGGCCAGACCCGGGCTTGGTGAAGGGCCTCAGAATCATGGACTCTCCTCAGCCTGTCCCTGACTGCAAGTCTCAGCCCCAACTTCCTAACGGCCTCTGGGGGGCCACTGAGATTTGGCCTCAGGGCCTCGGGCTGGGGAGGGACCACCATATGGCCCTTCAGGATGGCTTCCGTTAGGGACATCAAGATCACAGGGGGTTTCTCTCTCCCTCATTGTTCCTGGTTCTGCCCTGAGACCCGACAGAACCAGCCCGAGGCCTCCTCCCCTGACAATGCTTGAGGCCGGTTCTCCTGCCCCAACCCAGCCCCAACTTTCTCTTCCCAGTCTAAACAGCCACAGCTTTGGACCTTTGAGACCCTTTGCTATCTTAGGAGAGAGGGCGCTGTCTGTCCTGCATCTTCCTCTTCCCTGGGCAGGGGACCTCTCTGAAGCTTTGTTCCTCTCTGCCCACCCTAGGCTGCTACCCAAACTGCCCCGCTGAGAAACCTTTCTTCAGTGAAGACGAGATGAAGTGTGTGGACCAGTGTGGCTGTTATGATGAGGATGGCAACTATTACAAAGTGGGAGACCGAGTCACGAGTCTAGCTAATTGCCAGAGCTGGTATGTGAGAAGGGCTGCCTGCCCTTGCTTTGGGCATGGGGAGGAAAGTGCCCAGAGTGGTCCCTGAATTCCCCACAAGGTCCAGTGAAGTGATTCCATCCAATTCCCCCACCATTTATTAACACCTCCCGGGTAGGGTGCCACCAGGAGGGAGAGATTGGGGGCAGTCCTGAAGGTGGTGCCTGAGCAACATACAGTGGAGAGTGCGTGGGTTCTGAGATGGGAAGGGGAAAAGGGAAATGAATGTATTCAGGGCCCAGCTGAGAGTTTCCTGGCAAAGAGGTGATGTATCATTGGTCTTCATCCTCGTGGGTCCTCTTCCATGCCCCACATCTTCTCCCCTCTCCTCTCTCTCCTAGTAACTGCACTACGAGCGGCATACAATGTGTCCAGGACCAGAATGGTGAGTAAGAGACCCAGATGCCTGGGCACAGGGACTTGGCTCAGTTGCAGGGCTCAGATAATGCCATTTGGTCTCCTGTCTTTCCAGAGTGCACCTGCTTGTATGAGGGTCACACGTACCATTTCCACGAGGTCATCTACAACACCACTGATGGCCTGGGGGCCTGCCTCATTGCCATCTGTGGAGATAATGGAGAGATCAAGCGAATGTCTGAAGACTGCCCGGTGACACCCTCCACCACCGTGCCATTCACCTTCACTACCAGTGGCGTACCACGGTCCACCGCAGGTAATATCTGGGGCCAGATGGACGGTGGAGCATGCATCCTCCCAGGGCTACCATCATTTGGGACAAGAATGGTTAAAAATAAATAGTAATAATGAATACAACAAATTAATGAGAATTATAACAATGGGGTCCTGCCCAAAAGCCAAGATTACGACCCAGCAGAGCCACAACACCCACATTTATTCATTCAGTCAAGTATTTGGAGATGTTCAGAGCAGGGAATAAACATTTTCTTTTTGACTTGGATGTTTAAGACTTCAGAATTCCAGAATGAGAATGCTGGGAGGGCCCTTGAAGACTGCCTAATCTAGCCACCTAATCTTTTTCTCTAAATCCTTACTTTCTTATACGATAGAAGGGTATGGGCTAGGCAAATAGGTTAAGTGACTTGCCCAGGGTCACACAACTAGGAAGTCTCTAAGGTTAGATTTGAACCCAGGCCCACTGTAGCTACTTCCCCTTACAGAGAGAGGAGAAGGATTCCTCTGAATGAGAGCTAGTGATGAGCAGAGGGCGGGTCAGATGCTGGGTCTCTTAGCTGCCAGCCAGCAGCTCTGACCCCCATGAGGACTTATTGCATTCTCTCCCTGGTCCTCTGGGTCCTGTTGGCAGCTTCCCAAGAGCCCCAGAATGCTCAGAACTCCTAGCTAGGGCCTCACGGGCCCCCCAAATTGTTTCATGTGCACATTAGTCCTCTGGAGAAAGTGCCTTAGAGTCCTCCAGTCAGAGATCTCTGGGGTCATCACCAGGAAAGTCAGTGGCCAACGCCCCCAGGGGAAGCTCTGTTGTGCCAACAGGATGGCAGTTGGGTGGGGGTGATAATCTCTCTGAAGAGGCCACATGGTAGAGGCCCTGAATCTGTCTCAGACTTGATATTTCCTAGAAGTCTAACTGGAGGCCATTAAAGGGAGCAGTGGAGCTTTCCATAAGCACCCTATTGATGGGATCTCATGATTTTCACAAAATACCCATAAGGTAGAGGATATTCTCATCCCACATACAAATGAAGAAACTGAGGCTGAAGCAGATTAAAATGACTGGCCCCCAGCTATATAGGAAATAAATGCCAGAGGTGAGATTCAAGCCCAGGGCTCCCTGTCTCCAAATCCATGGTCTTTGTCATTAGTGCTGACATCCTTTCCTCTGTCTGGTCTCCTTTAGGAGCCACCATTCCTTTGAATGATGCTGTTGTGAGGAGAGCCCTTGGTCCTGTAGAAACAGGTGCCCTGTTGGCATTAATCCCAAGGACTGTGCTCCCCAGGAGACCAGGTCCACAAGGGATCTCCTTTTCTGTCTCCCTGTTTAGGGCCCACACCCACCATCTCAGCCACTTCCACTGTGTGTGTACGAGAAGCCTGTGAGTGGTCTGACTGGTATGACAGCAGCACGCCGGAATCAGGGCTGACAAGTGGGGACTTTGACACATTTGAAAACCTACAGCTAAGCGGATACCAAGTCTGCCCTGCTGCCCGTGATGTAGAGTGTAGGGCCCGGGCATTTCCTGGCATGTCACTAGAAGAAGTGGGACAGAAGGTGGAGTGCAGCCGGTCCCGTGGGCTGCTATGCTACAATGTAGAACAGGACCCACCCTTGTGCCATGACTATGAGATCCGGATGTTGTGCTGCCGCTACGTGCCCTGTGAAGGGTCCACAGCCTTGATGACCAGTCCATCAGTCACAAAATCCACAACCACAGCTGCACCTTCTACAGCCTTGACCTCACGGATATGGTCCACCCCCACTGGGGCCAATACTACTAGTGTGGCCTGCCAGCCTCGGTGTGAATGGTCTGAGTGGTTTGATACGGATTACCCCAAGTCAGGAGCATTTGGGGGGGACATAGAGACATATGACAAGATCAGGAGCACAGGGAAAACCTTCTGCCAGAAACCCCTGGAAATCCAATGCCAGGCAGAGAACTTCCCTAACATTCCTATTGAGAAATTAGGACAGGTTGTCTTTTGTGATGTTCACTATGGCCTCATCTGCAATAATAAAGAACAACCAGGATTGTTCAAAATATGCCAAAACTACAAGATCAGGGTTCTGTGTTGTGATGACAGCCATTGCATTGGAAAGACTTCAGCCACCCCACCAGCACCCACACCACAACTGACCACCAGCCTGGGGACTGGCACCACAGCACAACTACCCCTCACTACCATACCTCTAGTGACAGAGAGCAGCCCAGCCACCACTGCAACCCAACAGTCCACAGGTTCACCTCCAAGCCCAACAAGAACCACGACCACTGCATCGCCATCAACATCTACTTCAGCTCCCCCAACTCCCAACACTGCCATCGGCAGCACAGCAAGGACCTCACGAGTGCCAGTATCAACTTCCGTGGCTACCACGACCAAGATGGTGGTGACAACAGCAACTTCTCCCAGCCCAACGCAGACCACGGTCAAGGCAAGTTCTCCCCACATCCATTTATCTACAGAAGCAACACAAAGAACACAGAGGACTCCCAAGACTCCATCATTAGCTACCACAAGCCTGGGAACAGAGAGCAGCCCAGCCACCACTGCAACCCAACAGTCCACAGGTTCACCTCCAAGCCCAACAAGAACCACGACCACTGCATCGCCATCAATGTCTACTTCAGCTCCCCCAACTCCCAACACTGCCATCGGCAGCACAGCAAGGACCTCACGAGTGCCAGTATCAACTTCCGTGGCTACAACGACCAAGATGGTGGTGACAACAGCAACTTCTCCCAGCCCAACGCAGACCACGGTCAAGGCAAGTTCTCCCCACATCCATTTATCTACAGAAGCAACACAGACAACACAGAGAACACCCCAGACGCCCAAGACTCCATCATTAGCTACCACAAGCCTGGGAACAGAGAGCAGCCCAGCCACCACTGCAACCCAACAGTCCACAGGTTCACCTCCAAGCCCAACAAGAACCACGACCACTGCATCGCCATCAACATCTACTTCAGCTCCCCCAACTCCCAACACTGCCATCGGCAGCACAGCAAGGACCACACGAGTGCCAGTATCAACTTCCGTGGCTACAACGACCAAGATGGTGGTGACAACAGCAACTTCTCCCAGCCCAACGCAGACCACGGTCAAGGCAAGTTCTCCCCACATCCATTTATCTACAGAAGCAACACAGACAACACAGAGAACACCCCAGACGCCCAAGACTCCATCATTAGCTACCACAAGCCTGGGAACAGAGAGCAGCCCAGCCACCACTGCAACCCAACAGTCCACAGGTTCACCTCCAAGCCCAACAAGAACCACGACCACTGCATCGCCATCAACATCTACTTCAGCTCCCCCAACTCCCAACACTGCCATCGGCAGCACAGCAAGGACCACACGAGTACCAGTATCAACTTCCGTGGCTACAACGACCAAGATGGTGGTGACAACAGCAACTTCTCCCAGCCCAACACAGACCACAGTCAAGGCAAGTTCTCCCCGCATCCATTTATCTACAGAAGCAACACGGACAACACAAAGAACACAGAGGACTCCCAAGACTCCATCATTAGCTACCACAAGCCTGGGAACAGAGAGCAGCCCAGCCACCACTGCAACCCAACAGTCCACAGGTTCACCTCCAAGCCCAACAAGAACCACGACCACTGCATCGCCATCAACATCTACTTCAGCTCCCCCAACTCCCAACACTGCCATCGGCAGCACAGCAAGGACCTCACGAGTGCCAGTATCAACTTCCGTGGCTACAACGACCAAGATGGTGGTGACAACAGCAACTTCTCCCAGCCCAACGCAGACCACGGTCAAGGCAAGTTCTCCCCACATCCATTTATCTACAGAAGCAACATGGACAACAAAGCGTCAGTCTACATACTCAGAGATCTCGATAGCCCCAATGCGACTGAGCACAACTTTGGGGCCACAGACTACTACACCAGGTCCTCTTGGCCCCACATCTACATTCATAACCACCTCACCAAGGCCACTCCCACAGGTCACAACCCGAGGCTCTACTCCCTGTCAACCAAAGTGTGAGTGGACAGAATGGTTTGATATGGACTTCCCAACTTCTGGAATCAAAGGGGGAGACATTGAAACATATGAAAACATCAGGAAGGCAGGAGGAAATATTTGTCAAGAGCCCAAAAAACTTGAGTGTCGAGCTGAAAATTACTCTGAGGTAAGCATTGACCAGATCGGACAGGTTGTGCAATGCAACCCCAAATTTGGGCTGATCTGCAGAAATGAGGATCAAAAGGGGAAATTCAATATGTGCTTTAATTACAACATCCGTGTGTTGTGCTGTGATGACTACACAAACTGCACTGCCACAGTAACAGGGCAAACAACGCAAACAAGCTTCCCTTCCTCACCGACCTCCAAGACAATAGAGCCAACACAGACTCCATCGACAACACTGAGCACCTCCTCTTCAACACTGACGACATCTACAAAGCCCATTTGGACTCCCCAAAGGGTTTCTGTGCCAGGCAGGAACATAACCCATACTTCCTCAGGACCTCAGGGCACAACTTTGAAATTTACTAGTTCCAAGCCCTTGTCAGCCCCAATCTTAACAAAAAATAGTCCCCTGACCTCTGGTCAATCCACAACAACAAGAACCTCCCCATCTCCGACAAGCGCAGCGTCCACGGAATCGGCAACCTGGACGACATCCTCCACCAGCATCACAACCGTGTCTGCCGGCTCCACGTCCTCGGGCACCTCCTCTCTCGCCCCAAATGTGAAGACGGCGGGCACCAAGCCAACACAACTCACACCGGGCAGGACCAAGGAAGCTACCAGCTCGGTGACACCCTCCAACCCATCACCTACTGGCCCTACAGCAACAACCCCTGCAGGAACCTCCCCTCTGGGGTCCACCACAGCAGGACCAAGCACCTTGTCACCATCACACTCCACTGGGGTCACCACACTGACAAAGACGACTCCCGGGTCCCTGGGTACAGCCGCCAGCATGGTGACAACAACCCCAGAGTGCCGGCCCAGGTGTGTGTGGACGGACTGGTTTGACCACAGCTACCCCATCCCCGGAGAAGATGGCGGAGACTTTGAGACCTACGACAACCTCCGGGCCGCAGGGGAAACCATCTGCGAGGAGCCTCAGGCCATCCAGTGCCGGGCAGAGAAGTACTCGAGTACCCCCCTCAGTCAAGTGAAACAGGTTGTGCAGTGCAACGTCAGTTTTGGTCTGATCTGCAGAAACCGGGACCAGGATGGACTCACCAAGTACTGCCTGAACTATCACTTCCGGGTGCTCTGCTGTGATGACTACAGTCACTGCGCAACCACGCCATCGACACCGCTTACCACCATGTCTACCACGTCCCCAACAGGCTCGACCTTAACCTCACTCGAAGCATCATCTTCCATCCCCGCCACGAGTACCCTCAAACCTTCCACACAAGCCACGTCTTATGCCACTGGCACCAGCCAGGAAGTTACCTCAGCTTATCCCGTGCCTACTCTGACTTCCAGGAAGACTTCCCCTGGGCTCGTGCTCACCACACACACTACTTCTGAGTCTCCAGGGACCCGCTCTCTGTCCTCAACCATGACTGGAGGAGCCACACTCTCGCTGTCTCCCGTCCCCAGCAGCACAGTCACCCACACCGCGCCTACGTCTACAGGGCTGACCTCTTCAAAGGGGCCCTCCACCCATTCAGCGTTCAGCAGTCCAGCCCCGGCATCCACCACCTGTACACCCATCTGCACTTGGACGGACTGGCTTGACCACAGCTACCCCATCCCTGGAGAAGATGGCGGAGACTTTGAGACCTACGCCAACCTCCGGGCCGCAGGGGAAACCATCTGCGAGGAGCCTCAGGCCATCCAGTGTCGGGCAGAGAAGTTCATGGACAAGCCCATCGGTGAAGTGGGACAAGTGGTAAAATGTCACGTGGGCACTGGACTGGTCTGCAATAACCAAGACCAGACTGGAAGGTTTAAAATGTGCCTCAATTACCACGTCAGGGTGCTCTGCTGCGATTACACCCATTGCCCTACAACAGCCAGATCAACAACCACACCTTACATTAGTACTCTGTCTACTGCGGAAACCCCGCCTGGGACCACCCCGCTGTTATCCACCCCCTTCACCATCACCACCACCACCACTGGCGGCGGTGTGCCCACGGGCAGCACGATGCCCACCACGGGCTGTGTGCCCCGGTGTCGGTGGACAGATTGGTTTGACACTGACAAACCCCAACCAGGCAGGTTTGGGGGGGATATTGAGACTTATTACAGCATCATGGACGCCGGGGGCAACATCTGTCTGGAGCCCATAGCCATCGAGTGCCAGTCACTGCTCCATCCAGACTTGCCACTTGAGCAGCTCAGGCAGGTGGTGCGATGCAACGTCGATTATGGCTTAATCTGCAGAAACAGTCAACAGAAGGCTCCTCAGACAACCTGCCTCAACTACCAAATCCGAGTGTTGTGCTGTGACGACTACAGTCACTGTGGGACAACCGCATCTCTGACAAGCGCAGCGTCCACGGAATCGGCAACCTGGACGACATCCTCCACCAGCATCACAACCGTGTCTGCCGGCTCCACGTCCTCGGGCACCTCCTCTCACGCCCCAAATGTGAAGACAGCGGGCACCAAGCCAACACAACTCACACCGGGCAGGACCGAGGAAGCTACCAGCTCGGTGACACCCTCCAACCCATCACCTACTGGCCCTACAGCAACAACCTCTGCAGGAACCTCCCCTCTGGGGTCCACCACAGCAGGACCAAGCACCTTGTCACCATCACACTCCACTGGGGTCACCACACTGACAAAGACGACTCCCGGGTCCCTGGGTACAGCCGCCAGCATGGTGACAACAACCCCAGAGTGCCGGCCCAGGTGTGTGTGGACGGACTGGTTTGACCACAGCTACCCCATCCCCGGAGAAGATGGCGGAGACTTTGAGACCTACGACAACCTCCGGGCCGCAGGGGAAACCATCTGCGAGGAGCCTCAGGCCATCCAGTGCCGGGCAGAGAAGTACTCGAGTACCCCCCTCAGTCAAGTGAAACAGGTTGTGCAGTGCAACGTCAGTTTTGGTCTGATCTGCAGAAACCGGGACCAGGATGGACTCACCAAGTACTGCCTGAACTATCACTTCCGGGTGCTCTGCTGTGATGACTACAGTCACTGCGCAACCACGCCATCGACACCGCTTACCACCATGTCTACCACGTCCCCAACAGGCTCGACCTTAACCTCACTCGAAGCATCATCTTCCATCCCCGCCACGAGTACCCTCAAACCTTCCACACAAGCCACGTCTTATGCCACTGGCACCAGCCAGGAAGTTACCTCAGCTTATCCCGTGCCTACTCTGACTTCCAGGAAGACTTCCCCTGGGCTCGTGCTCACCACACACACTACTTCTGAGTCTCCAGGGACCCGCTCTCTGTCCTCAACCATGACTGGAGGAGCCACACTCTCGCTGTCTCCCGTCCCCAGCAGCACAGTCACCCACACCGCGCCTACGTCTACAGGGCTGACCTCTTCAAAGGGGCCCTCCACCCATTCAGCGTTCAGCAGTCCAGCCCCGGCATCCACCACCTGTACACCCATCTGCACTTGGACGGACTGGCTTGACCACAGCTACCCCATCCCTGGAGAAGATGGCGGAGACTTTGAGACCTACGCCAACCTCCGGGCCGCAGGGGAAACCATCTGCGAGGAGCCTCAGGCCATCCAGTGTCGGGCAGAGAAGTTCATGGACAAGCCCATCGGTGAAGTGGGACAAGTGGTAAAATGTCACGTGGGCACTGGACTGGTCTGCAATAACCAAGACCAGACTGGAAGGTTTAAAATGTGCCTCAATTACCACGTCAGGGTGCTCTGCTGCGATTACACCCATTGCCCTACAACAGCCAGATCAACAACCACACCTTACATTAGTACTCTGTCTACTGCGGAAACCCCGCCTGGGACCACCCCGCTGTTATCCACCCCCTTCACCATCACCACCACCACCACTGGCGGCGGTGTGCCCACGGGCAGCACGATGCCCACCACGGGCTGTGTGCCCCGGTGTCGGTGGACAGATTGGTTTGACACTGACAAACCCCAACCAGGCAGGTTTGGGGGGGATATTGAGACTTATTACAGCATCATGGACGCCGGGGGCAACATCTGTCTGGAGCCCATAGCCATCGAGTGCCAGTCACTGCTCCATCCAGACCTGCCACTTGAGCAGCTCAGGCAGGTGGTGCGATGCAACGTCGATTATGGCTTAATCTGCAGAAACAGTCAACAGAAGGCTCCTCAGACAACCTGCCTCAACTACCAAATCCGAGTGTTGTGCTGTGACGACTACAGTCACTGTGGGACAACCGCATCTCTGACAAGCGCAGCGTCCATGGAATCGGCAACCTGGACGACATCCTCCACCAGCATCACAACCGTGTCTGCCGGCTCCACGTCCTCGGGCACCTCCTCTCTCGCCCCAAATGTGAAGACAGCGGGCACCAAGCCAACACAACTCACACCGGGCAGGACCGAGGAAGCTACCAGCTCGGTGACACCCTCCAACCCATCACCTACTGGCCCTACAGCAACAACCTCTGCAGGAACCTCCCCTCTGGGGTCCACCACAGCAGGACCAAGCACCTTGTCACCATCACACTCCACTGGGGTCACCACACTGACAAAGACGACTCCCGGGTCACTGGGTACAGCCGCCAGCATGGTGACAACAACCCCAGAGTGCCGGCCCAGGTGTGTGTGGACGGACTGGTTTGACCACAGCTACCCCATCCCCGGAGAAGATGGCGGAGACTTTGAGACCTACGACAACCTCCGGGCCGCAGGGGAAACCATCTGCGAGGAGCCTCAGGCCATCCAGTGCCAGGCAGAGAAGTACTCGAGTACCCCCCTCAGTCAAGTGAAACAGGTTGTGCAGTGCAACGTCAGTTTTGGTCTGATCTGCAGAAACCGGGACCAGGATGGACTCACCAAGTACTGCCTGAACTATCACTTCCGGGTGCTCTGCTGTGATGACTACAGTCACTGCGCAACCACGCCATCGACACCGCTTACCACCATGTCTACCACGTCCCCAACAGGCTCGACCTTAACCTCACTCGAAGCATCATCTTCCATCCCCGCCACGAGTACCCTCAAACCTTCCACACAAGCCACGTCTTATGCCACTGGCACCAGCCAGGAAGTTACCTCAGCTCATCCCGTGCCTACTCTGACTTCCAGGAAGACTTCCCCTGGGCTCGTGCTCACCACACACACTACTTCTGAGTCTCCAGGGACCCGCTCTCTGTCCTCAACCATGACTGGAGGAGCCACACTCTCGCTGTCTCCCGTCCCCAGCAGCACAGTCACCCACACCGCGCCTACGTCTACAGGGCTGACTTCTTCAAAGGGGCCCTCCACCCATTCAGCGTTCAGCAGTCCAGCCCCGGCATCCACCACCTGTACACCCATCTGCACTTGGACGGACTGGCTTGACCACAGCTACCCCATCCCTGGAGAAGATGGCGGAGACTTTGAGACCTACGCCAACCTCCGGGCCGCAGGGGAAACCATCTGCGAGGAGCCTCAGGCCATCCAGTGCCGGGCAGAGAAGTACTCGAGTACCCCCCTCAGTCAAGTGAAACAGGTTGTGCAGTGCAACGTCAGTTTTGGTCTGATCTGCAGAAACCGGGACCAGGATGGACTCACCAAGTACTGCCTGAACTATCACCTCCGGGTGCTCTGCTGTGATGACTACAGTCACTGCGCAACCACGCCACCAAGCGTCTCCACTGCCTCTGTGACCATCCCTACTCTGCAGACATCCTCCATCTCGTCCTTTCCCACGTCTGTCTCCGTGCCTCCTGGGCCACAGACATCCCCAGTGCCCTCAACCCTCACACCTCCGTGCTTCTGCCTCGTGTCAGGTGACCTGTTTTCTCCCGGTGAGTAGAATTCTCATTTTTACCTCGAGCAAATTCCATCCTGCCACTAGTTCCGATTTCTTTGAAATCCATTTGTTGGGGAAGTTCTCAGAGCCAAGTGAATGTTTCCTCCACACCCATTGGCGTGCCCAATGCTTCTCATAGCCCGTTTCTTGCCTTCTCCCTTCGTGGTGCCTCCTAAGGTTCTAGGACACACAAGGGGCCTCAACACAGACGAGGAACTTCTCAGATTCCTTTGCTTTTCACAGGTGACGTGATCTACAACAGGACAGACAAAGCAGGCTGTAGTTTTTTTGCCATTTGCAACCAACAATGTGAAATAGAGAGATTTAATGGGCCGTGTCCAACTCCAACACCATCTGTACCCTCCTCCGCTGTTCCACAAAGCACTCCTCCTCCAGGCTGCTATGATGTCCACCCGCCAAGACAGGTGACCGACACACACATCGTCTGGGCCCCTCCAAAGCGGGCCGGCTTTCTTCCTGTGGGAAACAGGCATGACTCAGGGATGGAGAGACGGAGGGATGGCCGGGCAAACGGGTGGAGCAATCAACGCATGTCTAAATGGATCCAGGGAATGAATGGATGGATGGATGGATGGATGGGTGGATGAATGCATGGATAGATGGGTGGATGGGTGGATGGATGGATGGATGGATGGGTGGATGGATGGATGGGTGGATGGATGGATGGATGGATGGGTGGGTGGGTGGATGAATGCATGGATAGATGGGTGGATGGATGGATGGATGGGTGGGTGGATGAATGCATGGATAGATGGGTGGATGGGTGGATGGATGGATGGATGGGTGGGTGGATGGATGGATGGATAGATGGGTGGATGAATGCATGGATAGATGGGTGGATGGGTGGATGGATGGATGGATGGGTGGGTGGATGAATGCATGGATAGATGGGTGGATGGGTGGATGGATGGATGGATGGGTGGGTGGATGGATGGATGGATGGGTGGATAGATGGATGGATGGGTGGGTGGATGAATGCATGGATAGATGGGTGGATGGGTCGATGGATGGATGGATGGGTGGATGGATGGATGGATGGATGGGTGGATAGATGGATGGATGGGTGGGTGGATGAATGCATGGATAGATGGGTGGATGGGTGGATGGATGGATGGATGGGTGGGTGGATGAATGCATGGATAGATGGGTGGATGGGTGGATGGATGGATGGATGGGTGGGTGGATGAATGCATGGATAGATGGGTGGATGGATGGATGGATGGGTGGGTGGATGGATGGATGGGTGGGTGGATGAATGCATGGATAGATGGGTGGATGGGTGGATGGATGGATGGATGGGTGGGTGGATGGATGGATGGGTGGATGGGTGGGTGGGCGGGTGGACAGATTGCAGGAATGCACAAGGCATCGAGCATTTGAATTGAAGTCCAGAAGCCCTGAGTTTGAATCTGACTTCAAACAGATACTAGCTCTATGACCCTGGGCAAGATTCAGTGTCTCTCAGGCTCAGCTTCCTGTTCTGCAAAACAGAGATAATAACCATACGTGTCTCACAAGGTTGTTGTGAAGACTGAAAGGCGCCATACAGAAGAGGTCTTTGCAAATCTTAAAGCTGGCTGTTAAATTAGATAAACTCAATCAATCAGTGAATCAATGAAGGCTTAAAGCTGGCTGTTAAATAAATGCTGGCTATTGTATTATTGTTATTCATTCCTAGACAGGACAAATGGTAGATGGATGAATGGATGGAAATCCAGATAGATGGATGGATTGCTGCTGGGTTCTATATTTTCCTTCGTGACCTATTTTTCTCTCAACTCTTCGCAGTCTAGTTTTGAAATTCTACTCCTAGGCTGAACTTGTCCCCTCTAAAGTCATGAGCGGTCTCTTTCATATGCAATCAACTGGCTTTTCCTCCATTTTCATCCTTTTTGACATCTCTGCAGCTTGTGGTCCTGTCGACCACCCAGACCCTCGCATCTTCTTTCCTCCCCTGGCTTCAGAGGGATCACACGCTGGCAATTCTCATCTCACCTCTCCAACAGCTTCTTCTTTGTTGTTTTGCTGCTTTGTCCCTTTTGCAGTCCCTTCATGTTGGGATTCCCAAAGGGGTCCATCTGGGACTCGCTTCTCTTCTGTCTCTAGACACCAGCCTTGAACCCAATACCTACATGGATCATGGGGATAGAACTGGAGGCGGGGTGGCGGGGCACATAACCCACAAGTCATTTCTCTGAGCATTTCCAGGAGCAGTCTCCTTCCTCGCTATGTGCTCCACCCTTTGCTTACAGCCAAAATGAGTTTATGCTCTGGCAGCAGAGGTGATGGGCAAAGGAGCTGAGGATGGGCTTGAGAGATGTGCAGGAATGTCTGGGTAAGAAGGTCCCAGTGGCTGATCTCCCAGATGGAGAGCATGGCAGGAGAGGGGCTCCCAATGCCCATAGCTAGGGGCAGTCACCTCCATATACAGTTGGAAAAAGCCAGGGTGGGGGGGGGTAGGGGGGGCAGCCTAGCCCTGGGGCTGGGGAGATCCAAGAGCCCTGGAGGAACTTTCTCCTTGGCCCCAACCAGACCAATATCTGTTCTCAATGTCGATGTATTCCTCACAGCCTGGAGAGCAGTGGACCAGTAACTGCCAAGACTGCGTCTGTGACAACAGCTCCCTCACGGTGCAATGTAGACCCGTGCAGTGCCAGGAGCCCACGCCACCCCCCAACTGCCAGAAGGGCTTCACCATTGTCTACCAACCTCGGGCAGACAATGCCTGCTGCATGGAGGCACACTGCGGTAAGTACTGCCAGGACTCACCTCCCTGGGCCTCATTCTCTCACCTCTAAAATGAGGAGGCTGGCCTAGATGAGCTCTGAGCAGCTCCTAGGATCTCTCCAAGAGAGGGTCACTATGTTCCTTGAGGGCAAGGGCCATTGTGTTCTCTCTTTCTGCCCCTGGATCTCCAGCACATAGTAGGAACTTCAAAAATGCCTGCAGGGTTGGGGCTCAAAGACGTAGTCAGACAGCTGTTCAAAAGCTTGTGATGGGGAGGGAGTTCAGCTCAGGACACAGCAGAAATGAGAGACATGGACATACAGAAGCCCAAGAAGGAGTCAGACAGCAAATAGATTGGTTTGGCTGAGGGAGGCCACATCGTGGAAGGCTTTAAATGCCAGATAGGGAGTTGGACTTCCCCTCAAGGAGCACAAACCATGTGCGTGGCAAAATGCCAAAGGGAGGAAGGTCTTGCCCTTGAAGAGCCCCCACTTCCCTGGGGAGTCACAACACGTTTCAGATGAGGAAACCCAGGAGAGCTACAAGACTTACACATATTGATGGGGCAGGAATGGTCAGAGAGGCTGGGACAGAACTCTGGGCTTTTTAGGCTGCTCAGAAGAGACCATTCCAGGGATGGAAGGGGGCAGCCTTGGCCCCGAATTTTAGGAGGATCACTGGCAGCTGATGGCCATCCGACTAGAGGAAGGTGACCACCGAGGATAGCAAGGGACTAGGAAAAGCCCAGGGAGACTTGGCCTGAGGCCTGGCTGGGACTTGGATTGGCCCCTGGAGCCACTGAGGGCTTGGCAGGACATGTAGATGTTGATGCCCTGCGGGCTGGCAAGATTCCAGAGTGGTGGGATGGGTCCTGCAGCAGGAGCAGAAGCTGCTGAGGTGGCCAAGGGCGAGAGTTGGGGAAGAGGGAATCTTGGTTCTTTAGGGGTGAGCAGCTTTCTGGCGTGGGTCCAGAGGGGGAGGGCAGGAGAAAGTGAGAAAAGATGGCACCAGCCAGCCAGGGAGGTCAAAGTTCATTTGCTGATTAGACAAACCCAGGATTGGTACACTGCTTTCCATAGGTGAGTTTTATGGATCTGGAAGCATTATCAACACAGGTGGGTTAGGGTTAGTCTAGAACCTGGACATGAGTTCAAATCTTGGCTCTACCACTTACCAGGTGTGTGACCCTGGGTAGATCACTTTCCTTTTGGGGCTGCCTTGGCCTCCTCTATGAAATGGGGACAATATGAGTCATCCTACCTTGGTCTCAGGGTCATTGTTATTTTAAGCTAGTACTGACTTGATAATTTGCTGATTGTGTGACTTTGGGAAAGTCATTTAACCCCTCTCTGTTTCAGTTTGCCCATCTTGTAACCCAGCATGAAAACAGCTTTCCTGCCTTCCTTATGGGGGGCCTGGGGAGGGAGGGGCAGGGATGCCCCCCTTCCTCTGACAGTGAAGCCAGGTGGGGAGGAGAGCACTGGCTTCTGCATGGACAGTGAGGGACCACTGGCAGACCCAGCAGTCAAGTTTGCAGAGGAGAGCCAGAGGAGAATTTCCCAGAATTCCGGGCTCTCCCTTCACCTGTGGCTCCCTCTCCCACTCTCTTAGTGTGTGACCCGGCCACTTGCCCACAAGATCAGCCGAGCTGTCAGCCCCAAGAGGAGCCGTTCAGCTTCCTGCCCGAAGGCGCCTGCTGCCCTGTCTTTGGCTGCCGTGAGTGCTGAGCCTGGGCCCCGGGGACTCCTGGGACCAGCCTGTCCTGCCCACGCTGGGGGTGGGGGGCATCATCAGGGTTCTAAGGCACGCTCCATTCCCGTTTCCCATTCTTGTCCTTCGCAGGAGAGAGACAGTGTGAGCACAACGGGACCACGTACGGGGTGAGTGAGCCTGTCCCGCGCCGGGGTCTCCCCCGATCACCCACGGGGCCAGTTCCCAAGGGAAGAAGCCGGTCAGGAGCCCGTCCTCTGGGCAGCTCCCCCAGGGAGGGAGGCAGAGACAGACACACTCGGGCCCTCAGCCCGGACGGGCCCCTGCCGCCGAGGGGTTTGCTATCTAACTGTTGGGGGGCTCAACGGGCAAGCAAGCGCATCCAGAGCCAGCTGTGCACAGGGGGGTGGGGGGAAGGCTGCCTGGAGAAGGGGGTCTTTGGTTGGGACTTGATGGGAGCCAGCAGGCAGAACATTCCAGGCCTGAGGAGAAAACCCAGAGGCAGAGACTGGCTAAGGGAGGGATGGAGACAGACAGAGAGCACCCACAGGTGAGAACTCGGGTGCCCAGAAGGGTGCTCTCTGTGCTTGTCCCACGGCCATGTGGGACTGGGGTCACCTCCTGAGGCTTCTCCATGTGCCGGAGTTTCCATCTGCACAATGGGCCCACTCTCAGTGGCACTGATGCCAGTCTGAGCAGCGACCCTGGGAGGGGGGAGAGGAAGGCAGACGCCCCCCGTCCTCCGGAAGAGCAGAGAAGGCTCCAGCGGCTCTTAAGAAATCCCTGTGGGAAGACGCGTCGTGGCTCGTGGTTCCTCAACGGCAGCCACCCTGGCCTGGCGTGGAACGTTCGCTGTTTAGAGCACCGTGGCCTTTCCTCTCCTCTCACTGCTGTGCATCTATGGATGTGTGTGTGCCCGCCAGCGGGGCCAGCTCTAGGGGAGGAGCAGGGGAAGCGGCTCCCTCGCAAACATCCCTCCTGGCTGGACGGGAGGTGGCAGCGCTCCTCAGCTTGCCTGGACAGGGTGCCACTCCTTCCCCTGACTCGTTCTCCTCCTCCTCCCAGATTGGGTCAACTGTTCCCTCAGACCTGCCCTGCCACACGTGTACCTGTCACGCCGAAGTGAACCCGGACACCAACAGCACGGTGTGGTGTGAGGCCGAGCCCTGCTCGACCGCCTGTGGCCCGGTGAGAGCCCAGCCCCTTCCCTGGCCAGCCTCCCCCTTCATGGACTTCTCCTGGTCTCCCGGAGGACCCCGAGCTGGCTCAGTGTGGCCAAGGGGCCGTGTCCAGGGGCCCAGAAGCTCTCACGAGGGTCTGTCATCGACAGCCTTGAGCTCCCGTCTTCCCCCAAGCTCCTCCTCATTTACCCCTGCTTCTTGGGTCCGAGGAAAAGACACCCCCAAAGTCAGGGACACGGGATTGAGTCCCAGCCCTGAGGCAGAAGACCCCCGCCACCCAGGGCAAATCCCTCCCCTCCCCAGCCTCAGTTTCCTCGGATGAAAAAGGAAGAGTGGCTTGAGATGCCAGCTCTGCCAGCTCGGGGTGAGAGGATCCTGGGAAAGTCCAGCCCTATCTTCGGGGAGTTCACAATCCACGGAGGAGGAAGCCTGGATGGCCTGGCAGGAGCTGGGGGTGCCAGGCTGTAAAGGCTGCCCACTCCAAGACTTGAGGGAGCAGGGAGAGCCAGGGGGCTGGCGTTGGCAAGGGGAGGGCACGCTGGGCTGAACAAGAGCCCCTGAAAGTTCCCTGAACACAGGCAGCCGTGAGCCAGGGCTTGGAGGGGAGGCTGAGCCAGCCCTGCCCGGGCAGGTAGGCACAGTGTGGTGCCAAGGGCCAGCAAGAGAGGAGGCGAGGCGGGCCTTGCCTGCCCCTGAGAAGGCGGAGCTTTATGCTGTAGGCGATCCCTGAGCAGAGGACGGGGTGGCGGTCAGACCTCGCTGAGACGGTGGGCGCGAGGTGGATGGGAGGCTGGTGATGAGGGGGGAGACGACTGCCAGGGAGCAGCAGGGAGGCGCGAGGGGGCACGTGCCCGGAGCAACAGTCCTGGGGAAGCCGAGAGGGCTGCCAGTGCCGGCAGGACTCAGCCTCTGCTCTCCGCCTCTCGCCGCAGGACCAGGAGTACCAGGTCCTCCCGGGCCAGTGCTGTGGGCAGTGTGTGCCAGCCGTGTGCCTCACCCCAGATGGGAAGAGGATTAAGGTGAGAAGGCCGGAGGGGGCCAGAGCCAGGCCCGGGCAGTCCCCTTGTGCCCCCCAGCAGAGGGTTCTGAGGTAAGCAGGCACGTGACCGGCTTCCCCTGGCATTTCAGCTCAACGAGACCTGGGTCAACAGCAGCGTGGACAACTGTACAGAATACCACTGCGAGAAAGTGGACGGCCAGTTCATGCTGTCGCAGAGACCCGTCGAGTGCCCAGACGTGCCCTCATGCAAGGTACCGCTTCCCTCCGTCAGACGCACGGCGTGTGCCAGGACACACACAGAGCCCCAGGACGGCCAGGAGGCTGGCACCGCCGGGGCGGCTCGGGGGGCCACGGGGTGCAGACAGCCGGCAAGGAGTCGGGGAGACGCTTGCTGCGACCCTGGATGAGTCCTTCACCCTCGGTCTGCCTTGATCTCCTCAGGGGTAAAACGGGGGGGACAGCAGCATTTCCCCACAGGGCTGGGGTGACCAGCAAATGAGGCGGCATTAGCAAAGTGCTCAGCATACAGTAGGCGCCAAATCAGTGTGAGCTGAGGAGGAGAATGACAGCCAGGGACAGGAAGGAAGGCTGGTGTGAACCCCTCAAGGCCCACCCAGACCAACGCTTCCGGGGCCCCTGGGCTCCAGACCCCGAGGACCTTTGCCACTTGCCAGCCGTGGACCCTCCAGCCATTGAGCCCGCTTCCTCCTTGGGGTGGCCCCGCCCTTCAGGAGGATCACAGGAGACTGAGGCCCGGAGCCCCTTTGGGGGCTCTTGGTGCTCCTGCGGCCGGCCGTTGTCCTGGAGACCTGCCCCCCCACTTGGGGCCCCGCCTCCCCGCACTGCCCAGTCCAGGCTCTAAAGCCTTCCGCTTGCTGTGCTTTGCCTGCAGGGAGTCCTCAGGAAAGTGGGCTGCTGCTATGAATGTGAGCACGTCGAAGGTAAGTCAAGGCAGGGCAGACCTGGAGGGCCCAATAGCTGGGCTGACCCCAAAGGCCCCATCCAGCTCCCGGGTGATAAAACAGCCCGTCTGCCCCCTCCTTTTGCTAGAAGTCTCCAGGGGCTCCCAGGGCCCTCCTCCACCCCCATGATCTCCAGCCCCCCCCCCCCGCCCCGGCCCCTGCCTAGGGGTTGGAGGATAAAGGAAGGGAGGCCGCACCGGGGCAATTTCTCTCCTCCTCTTTCCAGAAAACTGTGAGGTTCGGTCCAATGAAACTCTCCTCCGATACGGCGGCTGCGTGTCGGAGACGGCCGTCCACGTCACCTTCTGCGCTGGGTCGTGCTTCTCCACGTCCATGTGAGTGAGGAACGAGCCCCTTCCTCTTCCTCTTCCTCGCCAGCTGCCCCCCCAATCCCGGCCCAGCCACAGCCCAAACCCTCCCCAGGAAGTGTCTGCGTCTGCACCGGGCAAGAGCCTCCCTCGTCCCGCGAGACGGCTCTAGCCCTGCCGTTAGGGCAGACGCAGTGTGGGGACACCCGGAGAGACGCGGCTTAGGGTGCCTTCCAGAGAGGCGCCAGACGGACCGCAGATACGAGCGGGGCAAAGGGGCGCCACTGGCCCCGCACAGGGCCCGGCCCGGGCGGCATCCCTCCTTCTTGGGGGTGCCTGTGGGGACAGACAGGCCCCCCGTCGGGCCGGGGGCCCCAGCTGCTGCCCCAAGCAGACCAGGACGGCCTCGGGGGCAGCCTCGATCCTCTCCGGGTGCTGCCGGCCTCGGCATCCAGCCGTGGGACGAGAGCCCCGCCCGCTCTCACGGAGGGCCGCACGGCCGCAGCTGCCACCCTTGGGCGTCCCCGGGGTAAGAGCAGGGTGGCCCGTGCCTGGGGATGGCCCCAGAGGAAGAGCCAAGTGAGAGCGGAGGTGAAGGCTCCCGGGGCGAGCTGCAGAGAGGGGGCCGGGAGGGCCACGTGGGAAAGGAAGCAGAGGGGGACCCCCGCCCCGGTCTGGAGGTGCCTGTACTCTGCCTTCCCGGGTTGCCCCTCCTCCTGCCCCGGGCGCCCCCAAGAGTGCCTTCACCCCCCAGGTATTCTCTGGAGGCCAAGGAGATGCGGAGGCAGTGCACCTGCTGCCACGAGACCCGGGTGCACCAGGAAGAGGTGCGGATGAGGTGTCCCGACGGCTCGGCCATCCAGCACAGCTACACACGCGTGGATGCCTGTGGCTGCACGCCTGCCTGCCAGCCCTCCCACGACGTGGCCTAGGGACCGCGCTGGAGGACTGCAGCCCGGCGTGGACGGAAACTCCCCTGCGAGTCCAGGAAGGGTCCCTGGGCCGCCTTCGCCCGCCGCGCCCCCCATTCTCCCCAAGAAGGCTGGAGAGTCTTGGGGCTCCCCCCTGGCTGGCCAAATACCCTGGGGGGCCGGTCCGCTGGGTCAGGTGACGCTCCAGGTTTTCTGGGCTAATGGACGTAGACTGTGAGCTCCTGGGGAGCAGGGGCCGCTTTCCCTTCGTGTCTGCACCCTGAAAGTGCCTAATAAATGCTTACTGACTACTGACAGGAGGTCTCGTAGCCCTTAAAGATGGGAAGGGGGGCCACCGGCCTCCCCCGTGTCCTCCAAGGGCCTCGGGGTGGGCGGGCGTGCTCAGTCGGGTCCTAGCTTGATGTCCCCGTCGCCAGCCACTGCGTGCCCATCTCTGGCCCCTGGTCCCAGCTCCTCGCACACAGGTGTGCCAGGCAGGCAGAAGGGCAGCGCAGCCTCCGTGGGCTCTTCGATCCGTCTGCCACGTTCCGGGACGCGCTGGGCTCTGCCTCTTTTGGCAGCGCCATCTTTAATCTTAGGGTCTCCCAGGAGGCTCTTGGGGAAGCCCCAGAGTGGGGGAGGAGAAGGCAGGGCCACCAGCCAGACACTAGGAGAGATGTTGGGGTGGGACAAGCCTCGTGGCCTCTGGGGGCACGATCTGAGCTGGACACGGCTGTGGAGGGAAGAAGATCCAGGAATGTTTTTAGCCCCTTTTCTTCCCTCCTAGAATCAATGCGGTGTTGTTTCCAAGGCAGGGAAGCAGTTAGGGCTAGGCAGTTGGGGTGAAGTGACCCGCCCACAGTCTCACAGTGAGGAAAGATCTGAGGCCAGATCTGAACCCAGGACCTCCCGGCTCTCCATCTCGCTGCCCCGGATCCAATAGTTTTTAAGTCACAGATTCCCGTGTCATCCCCACAGGACAGTCTGTGACACTTGAACACGACTCTCGTGTGCCCTTGAGCTTTCCTCTGATCCAGGCTCATGTCCAAGTCCTGTGGCTGATGCTCAGGGGACACGAGTCCAACCCTTCCCCAGCCTTTGATCTGAGGCCAGGTCTGCCCAGAGCAGAGGACAAGGCTCTGCCTCCTTCTGGTCCTGGCCAAGCTCGTGCCACCCACAATTGCACTGACTGATCACTCATAATGGGCTTGGATTCCACTCAGACCCACAGACCTTTTTCAAATAAGCTGCCACATCTTCCCTTTCTGTGGTACATGCGCCGGTGGGCACATCAGACTAGCCCTGGGGCTCCAGCCTCCCAAAGTCCTTTTGGATCCTGACTCTGTCCTTCCCTGCCAGCATTTTAGAGGGGGACGAGGGAGGCCATTCCAGGCACATACCTGGGCCCAAGCAGGGTGTCACGTCCAGGGAACAGTATGAGGGGGAGGGATGGACAGGGAGGCTGGAAAGGGAGGTTGGACTGAGGATGGGAAGGGCCTCGCCATTGTGCCCTCGAGGGGACCATCACTGGTGGCCGAGGGGAGACTAGAGGCAGGATGAGCATGGAGACGGCCCAGAAGGGAACAGAGAAGGGCCCAAACCAGGGCGGCTGTGCCGCGAGGACGGCAAACGGGACCAACGCGAGAAACGAGAAGGGCGAAGACAAAACTGGGCAACTGATTGGCTATGAGAGGGGAGGGGGGAGGACGACATCTTCCCAACCCCAGCCATTGACGGCGTCCCCCCTCGGCCGCTGCCCCTGTTCTTAGGGGGCTCCAGGGGGGCCCTGAAATCAGAGGAGCCCATTTTGGACATTTGCCAGCTTTGAGACCCTCCCCTCGGCTGCCTCATGGGTAAAGTGAGGCTAACAGCGCCCGCCTCCCAGGGCTGCTGCAAGAATAAAGGAGATTCACAGAACACACCAAGAGGCAGTTGGCAAACTGGCCCTCCAAGTCTGTAAACTCTGCTTACTTTCCCTGGCCAATCCTCCCCCCCGCGGGCACGCGTCCTCCCTGGGCCGATCCAGGGAAGTAAAAGGCCAAGCGGATGAACGGCGCCTGCTGCATCAGCCCTTGTGGAGGGGGCAGCGTCATTACAGACTCAGCAGCCACAAGGAGACCCTTCACGGCCCCCCCTCTGCACAGGGGCTTCTCCCACTCGTGGTGCCGCCCCATGTCCTCCCTTCCTCGGCTCTGGCTACTGGCTGCTGCCCGGCTCCCTACAAATGTGGCCTCCTCTCCTCTCCCCAGAGCCTTGTTCCCTAGCATTTTCTGGAGGATGGAGGCTGGTCCCTGAGAGAGTGCCGCCCCCTCGCCTCACATAACCCAGAAGCCTTTGCTTCTGGCTCTTCTTGCCAAGGCAAACCCTTCTACGTGCACGTGTGTGGTCCCATTCCATCTCTCTCTCTCGAGGTGCCGCCCCATGTCCTTTTTCCCTTGGCTCTCTGGCTACTGGCTGCTGCCCGGCTCCCTACAAATGTGGCCTCCTCTCCTCTCCCCAGAGCCTTGTTCCCTAGCATTTTCTGGAGGATGGAGGCTGGTCCCTGAGAGAGTGCCGCCCCCTCGCCTCACATAACCCAGAAGCCTTTGCTTCTGGCTCTTCTTGCCAAGGCAAACCCTTCTACGTGCACGTGTGTGGTCCCATTCCATCTCTCTCTCTCGAGGTGCCGCCCCATGTCCTCTTTCCCTTGGCTCTCTGGCTACTGGCTGCTGCCCGGCTCCCTACAAATGTGGCCTCGGGGCTGTCACCCTGCGAATTCATCTCCCCTCCCCTTTGGGCCTCAACTCCTCCTCCTGGCCTCGTTGTTCACACAACTGCTCTATCCCAAGTCCTTCACATCTTTTGCATTATTTCTCTTGATTTCTTTTAAACAGGAAAATCCCTGGCTCCGGAGTCTCTCCTACCCATCCACCCCCAAGGAAGGAAAAAGCGGGTTCCTTCGCATCCCATTCTCTGGCCTCCTTCCTGAACCTCCTCCATCTCCGACTGGCAGCTGCCAAACCAGACCGGATCAACTCTGGGGATCTAACATAGCCCCTCCCCCCCCCAAGTCCTCCCTCCTCCCTTCCCTGCCTCTCACCTCCAAGGGCTCAGCTGGCTCGCCAGGGTCTCCTCCAACACCCAACCATCTGCCACATCAGGCGGTTCCTACCTTCACACATGGCCATAGCTGTGGCTCAGACCATCAGCTCACCCCTGGTTGGTCAGACTGCCTCAGGCCACTGCACAGGTGATCGCCCTGTCTTGTTTTCCCAAGGCGCCCCTCCCAGGCTCCCTGTTCTCTCCAGGAGAGGCCTGAGGCTTCTGAATTCACTGGCCTCTCTTCAGCTGCTCCGCCCCCCCCCATCCCCTAATCTGTGGCCTCTGGAAGCCCCCAACACTGGACTGATGACCCACAGGCCAGCTGACAGAAACACCCAAGCCCATCTCTGTAGCCAAGGATCCCGTCCAGGACGTCGTGCCCTCTCCCAGGAGGCTCCTCCAGTGCTCCCGGTGCCCGCACCCCTTTCCCGTGTTGTCTCCCCACAAGCCTAGGAGCTCCTTGAGGGCCAGAAGTGTACCCCGGTGCTTAGCACAGTGCCAGCCCATAAGCTCTACCCAAACTTTGCTAACTGACTGAGGGTGGCAGTGGCAATCCAGGGCCTTGGGGACACGGAAGGAGTCTCCAGGGCAGCCTGTTGGTGGTTGAGGGGTGCCGCTTAAACCAGTGGGAGGGGCAATGGAGTTTGTTTGACCTTCGACCTCTGCCATTGTGCCTGGGAAGTTCTCTGTGAGTCCCGTAGGGCCTGCCTCTGGAGGGGGTCAGCTCCCATCTTTGGGGGCAATGAACAAGATGGTCCCTTCTAGATTCAGGTAGGTGGGCAGGGGCAGCACCGTCTCTTTCAGGAAGTCCTCCCTGCCTTACTTGCACCATCCCTCCAGATGCTCCTGACCTCCCGTGGCAGCCCTGGGACACCTGTGTCCTGGAACGCCAACTCAGGGCAGGCAGGGATGGCTTCCTGCCTGCTGTCTGGGGTTTTCCCAAGGCCCAGACTCAGTGAGTCAGGTTATTCCTAGCTTACCAACAGGCCTACCAGGAGTGAGGAAGGGCCTGGGACCCAGCACCCAGGAGGCACTCTGCTGCCCTCTGCTGGCCAGAAGCACTGCACCACGCCAGGCTGCCTCCTGCTCTCCCCAGTCTCTGTGCAGTGCCCCTCGAGGACAGACGTCTCTCACAGGATGCTGGGGCTTCGCTTGGAACCGGCAGGGATCCTGCAAGTCATCCAGCGCCACCTTCTCCCACAGCCCTGAAGAAACTGAGGGGAGGGCCAAAGCCCCAAGAATGCGGAAGAACCAAGCAGGGCTGCCCAGCATCCCCCACCTCTGGAGACCCGCAGCCCCAATGGGGTAGTCTCTGCCTGGTCCCTGAGTGCTGCCTGTGCACACAACAGCTATGCCCTTGTGTCCCCCTCTCCCATGCAGGTCAGCTCAAGCCTCTCCCAGGGGCACCTTCACAGGCTCCTCCAGATGCCACCACATGAGCCGAACCGTCTCAGTTGGTGGCTCTGCAGGTGCAACCTCCCTGGATCCTCACAACATGCTGAGGCTGGCGCTACATGGAAAAGCCCCATCTTACAGAGGAGGAAACTGAGGTCTAGAGCTGAAGTCTCAGAGCCAAGATTGTGCCTCTGGGAATGAGAATCCCCCCTCCCCACAGAAGAACCATATGGTGCCCCCTTCTTTAAATCTCTCCCCGCTGCCGTCTAGCCTCCCCTCAGGTGGCACTTCTAAAACTCGGGCCTCAAAAAACTGGAAGATGAGGGGATGCCCTTCGATTGGGGAATGGCTGAACAGACCATGGTATATGTTGGTGATGGAATACTATTGTGCTCAAAGGAATAAAAACTGGAGGGACTCCATGTGAACTGGAAAGACCTCCAGGAAGTGATGCAGAGTGAGAGGAGCAGAACCAGGAGAACATTGTACACAGGCTGATACATTGTAGCACAATCGAATGCAACTGACTTTGCTACTAGCAGCAGCTGCAATGACCCAGGACAACCGAGGGACTGAGGAGAAAGATTGTATCCACATCCAGAGAAAGAACTGTGGGAGCAGAAACTAAAGACAAACGACTGCTTGATCACGATTCAATGGGGATAGGATTGGGGATGTAGACTCTAAATGATCACCCTAATGCAAATATTAATATGGAAATAGGTCTTGATCAAAGACACATATAAAACCCAGTGGAATTGCTCATTGGCTCTGGGAGTGGGGGAGGGAGGAGGGGAGAGAAAGAACATGAATCTTATAACCATGGGAAAAGATTCTAAATTAATTAATAAAATTTTCCAAAACTTAAAAAAAAATAAAATAAAACTCGGCCTCTAATGTCACCCTTCCATGCCTCCATGGCTTGCCATTCCCTCCAGGATCGGATGTTTGAGAGTCTTCTGGCCTTCGGAGCCCTCCCCAAACTGATGGCACAGCCACACACAGCTTGTTTCCCCTGCTGGGCTGGAGCCCTTGAGGACAAGGCTTGGCTCTTATGGCAAACTCCTGGCACCCAGAGCCAAGACGTCCTTAGCAGATCCCTGGGGAGCCACTGGGTAGGTGGCTTGGGCTGGGGCACCAAGACTCCAGCCTCTGTGCTCTTCCCACACCACCATCCCCAAATTCAAGCACAAACTCCTCGGTTTGGTGGCAAGGCCCAGGCCGAGTGGTGGATACACCAGAGGGTCCTCGGGGAAGAGAAGGAGTCTCGGGCATTGCTGGCCATTGGCTGGCTCTCAGGGGAGGGGGCTGAGGGTGCCTGGAAAAAGGGCAGCAGTGAGGAAGGGCTGGAGGGAGAAGGCACTGTGTTCTGCTCACACACATCAGGTCCAAGATGGCCCATGCTTACCAGTTGGGAATGCCCAGGAGGCAGTACATAATGTAGCTTTGGAACTCAGGCCAGAGACTAAGGCTGGCTCTAGGAATCAGAATGCCAGCGAGACCTCCCTAGACCTCAGTTTGCTGATCTTCAAAATGGGGGGAGGGCCAGGTGCTCTCCAAAGTCCTTTATGGCTCTAGGTCTAAGATAGCTTATTTTGTAATAGGGAGCTACTGAGGTTTACTGAATAGGGGAGTAGCATGGTTAGATCTCTGAGGGGGTGCTGTGGACAGAAATAATGGATGAATAAGCCAAGAGGCCCTGGTCAATAAGCTCAGATGCTTCCTCGCTGTGTGATCCTGGGCACATCACTTCACCAGTGCTTGCCCGTTTCCTCAGCAAAATGGGGTAACGGGACAGATGCCAGCAACACTGATGGCTGGAGCCCCTGGGGGGGGGGGCTGGGGGGCCAGGAAAGGGAAGGTGATGAGCTCGGTCTGGGACATGCTGGGTGGGACCATCCACAGAACATTCCCCTCAAAGTTTCGGGCAGAAGGAGGCATCTTGGCTGATAGGAGGAAACAAGGGATCTGTGAAGGGGAGGAAGGAGGGCTTCCCAGGCAAGGGGCAGCTTGGGCAAAGGGGTGGAGATGGGAAATAGCTCTCATGCAGGAAAAATGGCGAGAAAGTCAGTTGGGCTGGACAACAGGGTGCTTGGAAAGGATGGACGGGGAGGTGGCCGTGGTTTTCCTTTTTGTTGTTAGGTCATGGCGACAGACTCTTTTGGAGGTATTTTGGGGTTTTCTTGGCAGAGATGCTGAAGGGGTCAGCCATTTCCTTCTCCAGTTCAGTTGACAGATAAGGAAACTGAGGCAAACAGGGGAAATGACTTGCCCAGGGTCACACTGCTAGTATTTGTCTGAATCCAGATCTGAACTCGGGTCTTCCTGACTCCAGGCCTGGTGCTTTATCCACTATAACACCAGCTAGCTACCCATTTTTTACATGAGTTCCTATATAATTTCTATTTACTTATTCCTTACTATTGCCTATCCTCCAGGAAAGGGAAGCAGCTTGAGGGCAGGCACTGTTCCCTTTTTGTCTCTGGACACCCCAAGGCAGCAGAAGGCCAAGACCACCACAGGCGCTTCATAAATGCTGACTGAATGCAGGGGTGAGCATCGACAAGATGCCTGAGAGGCATGGAAGATGGAAGCAATCAAGGAAGGCTGTCAGGAGGAGGTGGGGGACTCGGGCTGGCAAAACTGGCCCCCCAGACCCCTCCAGGGGCTCCAGCCGTCAGTGTTGCTGGCATCTGTCCCGTTACCCCACTTTGCTGAGGCAAAAAGGAATGTGGTAGCCATCGTCTCCACAGATCTGCCCGCCTGCACCTCCCACGAGGGAGCATGGCAGAACTTTCCCTTTTTCTGGGCCTCGAGTTCCCTGAGGAAAGCCGAGATGTTCTCACTGAATCTCCGGAACCTCCCTGAGGATGTGAGTGGCGCAGCGGGTGGCGGGATGGAAGCGCGAGGAGAAAGTTCCCCTCCCCTCAGGCCCTGCTCTCAGGCGCACAGGCGCCTGGCACCAGCTCTCCTGGGCAGAGGGCGAGGAGTTGTCCCTGGGGCTGGGCAGGCTTCTCTGCTTGGAGTGAAGCCATCCTCATGCCGGTGATCCCCCAGGACAAGCGGGCTGAGCCCGACTCTTCCCCCTCCTCCTCCCCTCCTCCCCTCCTCTTTCTCCCTTTCCTTCTCCATTCTCTCTCCAAGTGGCCTGGCACACAGGAAGGTCTTGACTTCCTTGGCTTGAGGCTCCGGGCAGGGCCTGATGGCCGTGAGAGCCCTCTTGGACCCCCCCAAGCTGAGTGGCCTAAGAGGATGCTGGCCCAGGGCGCCTGCCGAGGTAAGACCAAGAGCTAGCACCCGGCCGGGCAGGCCGAGCTCCGCCCGCAGCCTCCCTGGGCGCTGCCCAGCTCTCGGGTCGCTGCCAGCTGACCCTCCAGAAGCAGGAGGGGAGCGGAGGCGAGAGCAGGGCCCGCTGGTGGCCCGCCTCCCTCAGGACCGATCCCCATGGCCGAGCACCAGGCAACGAGCCCAGGGCCCGCGTGTTTACACCCGCCGCCTTCCCCAGGGCGCCACACCGCCATGCCGAGGCCCAGTTGGGACGCCCCCGACGACCGTCGGTGCCTTTAAGCCACGGAGGCCTCCCCGCGGCTGCCCGGCAGACAGCGCGATCGGAGCCTGCGCCGACCGCTCGCCACTCGCCGCTGGCGCCGGGGACGCAGGGACAGGAGCAGCCTGTGCCCTCCCAGGGCTCCCTCCGGGGCCTCCGCAGTCGGCACTCGGCTCCATTCGGAGCTCCCGGGGAAGGGCCGGGAAGGGGCCCAGAGTGGGAGCTCAAGGCCGGGCGCCCCTCTGACCAAGGCGCTGGGCCTGGAGGAGCCACCTTCGGAAGGGCAGAGGGGCAGCGGCGCGGGGAAGGCTCCTCTCAGAGCATCAACCGAACGTGGGGGACGGCTGGGCGAGGGCCTGCCTAGACACGGCACGAGCGGAGGGGCAGGAAGGGTCCGGCGTCCGTCCGTGCAGCGTCCCCCTCGCCGGGGCCCTCCCTCTGTGGCCATTCGCACAGCCCCAGTCGGGGTTTTCCCGGCCATTTCCTTCTCCGGCTCATTTGACAGATGGGAAAACCAAGGCAAACAGGATGAAGGGACGTCCCCGGTTCACCCAGGCAGCATCCCGCTTGATTTGAACTCGGGCCTTGCCGAGGTCCTGACTCTACCCACTGTGCCGTCCGGGTGCAAGACAGAATGAGCGGTTTGGTCCAACCCTTTGCTAATTCTTGGTGGCTTTTCCCAGGGTTCCCCAGCTCTGCCGAAAGAAGGGAGTGGCGCAGCATCAGTGAAGCGGCACCTACTCGCTCTCTGCTGGGCCAAGCACTGCGCCGGAGCCCGAGGATGCCAAGTGAACGGCCCAGGAGTTCTGGGCTTCCTGGGCCCGGCCTCCGGCTGCAGACGAGCCAGCCTCTTCCTCCCTTTAAGGAGGGGCCAGGCCTAGCCGACATGCATTTCCCTTGGGGTCGTCTGTGCCCCCCGCCGGCTACCTCCCCTTCCCCCGGGGCTCCTTCGGGTGCCGTCTCCCCGAGGGGAGGGGACCGTGAGCTTCTTGGGGCAAGGACTCTGTTCTGGCACGCCGGCGGGATTCGGTTAATGTTTATTGGCCGGATTACTCAGGGTGGGGAGGGGGGAAGGGCTGGCAGCCGGGGTGGAGCGCAGGAGAGGCTCTCCCTGAACAAAGCGGGCCGAGGCCGGCTTTGGGGGTGGGCCTGGAGTCCCTCCTGGTCGCCCCGGGGCCAGCAGCGTTTCTTCTGTCTGGGAGGAGCCCACCTTCCTCAGCACCCCGACCGGCCCAAACCCCCAACCCAGCCCTGAAGAAGCGAGGCCGCCCGAGGGAGAGCCGGGAGCCAGGCAAGCAGCCCCAGACGCCGATGGAGGAGACGGCTTGCTTCCCGGGCATCCTCCGGGCAGAGAGGCAGCCTGGGGTCTGTGGGCTCCTGAAGACTCCCCAAGGCCTCGGCCCTGCCAAAAGCGGCCCCCGAGGACCCTCCTGCCTGGCAGCGGCGTCTCCCCGCAAGCAGGACCTTCTGGCCCATCGGCCAAGCCCCCGGATGAGACGGGCCACGAGGCTGCCGAGGACTCCAGGCCGCAGCCTCCTTCCCCCTCCTCAAAGGCCACCAGCCTCGGCCTCCTCCCACGCGTGTGGCGCAGCCATCGAGAGCGCCTGGCGCCCCGTGGCTGGTCCAAGGCTGATCCCCAGCCCCGGCATCCCGCCTCCTGCGCCGGCTCAGGACGGTCCCTTCCCCCCCGGCAGGATGTTTGCTCTGGTCCTTCCTGGTCCAACAGAACCGGGACCCCTCCGTGGACCCAGCTGAGGCTCCTCGGTGAGGCGGCCGCTCCGAGGCTGGCGAGCCCCAGTTCGCAGTCCCGTCCGAGGAGAGGCTTCTTGCTTCCATTCGTGAGCCGGACCGCGGCGGCCAGCAGCGTCTCCTCCAGCGAAGGCACGTCTGGCGGAGGCCGCGGTCCGGCCTTTCCCGGCACGGCGTCCAGGTTTGGGGGGATTTTGGGGCTCTAGAACGGCTCCCTCGAGCCTCCAGCCAGGCCAGGAGCACAAAGACAAGTGGGGGCGCCCGGGGCGGGGAGTCCCTGGGAGCGCGCTTGGGAGGGGCAGGAAGGGCGGCCCGGCACGCCCTCCCCCTCGTCGGGGACCCCGGGGGCCGCGCAGGCCAAGGGAAGCCCCCGTGTTCTGGGCTCGAGGTCGCAGAATGAGCTCCGGAAGGCCTTGGACGGCCTGCTTAACATCCACGCAGACGACCATTTATTAAGTTAGAAGACATTCGCGAAGCAGAAGACGCAGACGCTGGACCCAACTACAGAACGAGGACCCGCACCCCGGGCGATCCGCCAGCGAGCTCGCACCCGCGCCCGCCGAAGGAGAGGAGGGCCGACGGCCAGTCGTTCTGCTGTCCCGGGCTGGGCAGATGCCCTCCGGCCGCCTGCCTTGTGCCACATGCCCAGCCGAGCAGCCGCAGGGCGCGGCGCCCGGGTCCGAGCCCGTCTCGGGCCACGGTGACGGCCCTCCCCAGTCCCCGCCTGAGAAAGTCCTTCCGAGGTCCAGCCGCGCAGCCCCAAAGGAGAGCGGGGGGGGGGGGGGGGGGGGGGGCATGACCACGCCTCCTCTGGTCACGCGGCGGCCAAGGTCTGGCGCTCCAGCCCTCGGGTTCAACACCACGATGGGGCCCAAGAATCCAGGCTAGCAGGGCCCCAGGCCAGCGGGAAGCCGGCCCCAAGCTGGCCCCGAGGGGCGCCGCCTCTTCAGAGCGGCCCGACCCCGCGTTTGGTCCTTCCCCAAGCCTGGCGGGGACAAAGGGGCCTCCCCCTGCGGCCCCCCGGAAAGTGCACGGCCTCGAGTTGTCTAAAGAGGGCTGGGGGGCCCCTGGGCGCCCCCCCACGCCCCCTGGAGGGGCTCAGCGGTGAACACGAGCAGGGCTGGCATGGACGGGCCCCCTCGGGGCGACCTAAGGGCTACGCTCGGGGGAGCATGCTCTCGGGGTACAGCTACGTGGGGGGCATGCCTGTGAGCCTCCTCCCGGGGAGGCGGGGGGAGGGGAGGCGAGGGAATAAATACACGCGATGACGCTTCTCCCCCCTCAGCCCAATGGCGCCGACGTGTGGCGCCGCCGCTGGGAGGTGGGAAACCCACACCCATGTGCAGACAGTGGCCACGACAGCGTAGGGGGAGGGGGCACGGAGAGAGGACGATCGCACGGACGCACGCACGCACGCACAGACGCACGGACGCTCGCTCGTGGGCCACCTTCCTCTCTCCAGGTCCCGCGCGAGGCCCCCCGCGCCTACGACTCCTCCCCGATCTGAAGCAGGGAGTTGATGGCGGCCTCCCGGTTCCCCCTCTGGGCTTCCAGCACCGAGCGGATCACCTCTCTGTCCATGTTGGGGAACATGTCCTGGATGGCCTTCAGGTCGTCCTCGCTGCACGGGGCCGGGGGGCTGACCACCGGAGGGGCCACGGCCAGGGGCATCACGCCCGGGCCGCACACCGCCGGCACGCCTGCGAACGAGAAGAAATGGCAACTCAGCGCGCCTCCCTGCCTTGAGAGCTGGGCCACGTCCGCCTTCTCGGGGGGCCCCTCCGCGCGCCTCAGCTTCTCCCCTCCTGACCCAGCGAGCCACGAGGCCGAGTCTGCGCCCCCGCAGCCCCCACACAGGCCGCCGGGCAAGCCCCGGGGTCCGGGGCGGAGAGGAGCGGGCGGGCGGCTCCAAGCCGCGGAGCTGGCCGGGGGGCTCAGAGCCAGCCGGCCCTACACGCACAGTAACAGCGGCCACACGCAGGGGCCCCACGTTTCCCCGAAGGCGGGCGGGCGTCCCCCGTCCGTCCTCTTCGGCCCTGCAGGCTCCCTCCGGGGGCAGGGACAGCCCACGACCTCGCTGACCCGAAGGTGCTTCTCAGGAAGTCCCACGGGGCAATTTCAGTTTCCACGAGGGAAACCGACGAGCCACGCGGGCTGTGGCGCGCCGCCCACGCTCTCTTCATCGGCCACTTCCTGTGGCGGCTGAGGAAGCCGCTCTGGACGTGCTGCCCAGCGGCCGGCCAAGTCGATGAAGCTGCCGCCTTAAGCACTGCTCCCGGCAAAGCCTTTGAAAGGCTTCTCCCCTCCCCCAGGGCCGGGCACTTGGCACAACAGCAGCCAGGAAGAGGAACGTGCCCGCGAGAAAGGGCCGCCCAAAGCCCAGGAGGCTTCCGAGTTTCCATGATGGCGGCCGGCCGTCGCCACGCTCCAGGAGGACTGGGAGTCCTCGGGGCCGGGCGGGGGGAGGAGCGACGTACCTGTGATGGGCACGTAGCCGACCCCCTGCTGGTACACTGTGGGCATCAGGACCACAGGCTGAGGCTGCGTCATCATGGCGGTCGGCAGAGACTGGGGACAGAAAGACAAGAGGTGGTCAGCGGGCCGGGCCGGCCGCACGGAGGATGGCCCAGAGAGGAGGCCTTGGGGGGAAAGCGGGAGCTCGCTGCCCCGGGCACAGGCGGAGCCTCCTTCTCTGGCTCTGGGCCCCGCGATGACCGCTAGGATGCCTCTGACCTCTCCGGCCACACCGAGTCTGGAGGCCGGGCTCTCGTCCGCCGG
The DNA here is from genome assembly GCF_027887165.1 of Monodelphis domestica. Classification (NCBI taxonomy): domain Eukaryota; kingdom Metazoa; phylum Chordata; class Mammalia; order Didelphimorphia; family Didelphidae; genus Monodelphis; species Monodelphis domestica. The sequence goes on from NC_077232.1 coordinate 1,027,832, forward strand.
GCTCTTTCCTCAGAAGCTCATGGAGGCGACGGACGGCACTGGGCAGCCGCAGACAGCCTGGCTACGTCGGGACACGAGGCAGAGGGCCTGCTCTGCCCCTACAGGGGTTCGGGGTGCGTGCCGGGCCACGAAGGGCACATCCCGGGGGGACAATCACCCCGGAGAAACTTCAAATCAACCCCGCTGCCCCCATGTAGCCGTGGAGGCGATGCTACCGCCCGACTGACTCTTCGGGCTTGGGGTTTAGGGGGTCAAAGTAGGGGGCAGCCAGGTGGCTCAACCCAGAGTTGGGGTCCTGGGTGCAAATCCTGGAGGTGTGGCCCAGGTCAAGTCACCCCACCCCCACTGGCCAGCCCTCCTGGCTCGGACTCGCAGGCTTTGAAAGGAAACAAAGGACTACAACTCCCTCGGAGGGCAGAAGGACAGACATGCTTTGCAGTGAGGAAACCCGCCCCGATTCCGGCGGCCGAGGCGCTCCCAGCCGGCGTCCGCTCGGGCCCTCAGGGCCCCGGTGAGGGCGCCGCCGCCCTGGGCCTTCTCGACACGCACCACGGAAAGGGGCCCTGCAGCCAGGGCTGCGCCCCACCTACCGAGTAGGACATGACCAGGTTGATCATGCCCTCCTTGTCGTCGCCCTGCCTGCCGCTCAGGCTGTACCACTCGTCCTCCACCTTCCCTTGCTTGAGCGACTCGGGGATGGTGATGTGGGTCCAGGCGATGCGGTCGTCCATGGAGAAGGCTCGCTGAGAAGGGAGAGGCCCGAGTCAGAGCGCGCACACAGGCCAGCCCCCACCCCCCGCCTCGGCCTGCCGCGATCATTTTCATTCATTCACAACTCAAATTCCCAGAGCCAGGCAGGTCCAGCGAGTTCCGCCCTTGTTCTCCAAACAAACGCAGAAAACACCAGTCCGGCCCCGCAGCCTGGGCTGCCCCCCCCCCCCTCCCAGCACTGATCGAGGCCACTGGAGAAGGGGCGCCAGGAGAGGCGTCCTGAGCTAAGGAGCGGCCGGGGGCGACCACGCAGGAGAGAAGCCGGTCAGACGTGCGCAGCGTGTGTGCGGCTCAGAGGCCAGCTTCCAGCCCCATCTGTAGCCTGAGAGGAAGAACCGGGGCAGGAAGCCCAGGCCAAAGGGGAGCTGCAGCTCCTTCCCTCCGGAGCCTCCCCACTGGCTGGCAGGGCCCCCCAAGCAAGCACAAGAGAAGCAGGCCAGGCCTTCCCTCCGCCCAACCCAAGGCCAGGGGCAGGAAGAATGAGCCGCCAATGAAGAACCCGGCCATAAAAAGCTTCCCCGGGCTCAGAGAGGCTCTGGGGACAGAAACCCAGGAAGAGAACGGCTTCAGAGCACCGAGAGACAAAGGCCGGGCACAGAGCACCACCCGGGCATTCCTGGAAGAGACAAAGCAAGAGTTTCAAGGCAGCTTTCGCACAGCGAAAACACCTGACCTGGAAAAGAGAGGAAGGAGAAAAAAGGTCAAGAATCACTGAATAAGGGGCAGCTGGAGGGCCAGGCCTAGAGACCGGAGGTCCTGGTTCCAATCCGGCCTCAGACACGTCTTATCTGGGTGACCCTGGACAAGTCACTTCACCCCCGCTGCCCAGCCCTGACCACTCTTCTGCCTTGGAACCAATACTACTTCTAAGATGGAAGGGAAGGGCTTAACTCTGAAAGCTGCCTCCAAAAAGAGTCTGGCCATCGGATTTCAAGGACTCTCAGAAACAAACAAACAAACAAACTGCTTTAGAACCCGGAGAGGGCTAGAGGGAGAGAAGAGGCCGGCCAGCAGCTCCGGCAGGAGACCAGGGCTGGGAGGAAGAGAGGAGATGGATTCAAGGCTTTCTGAAAGGCTCCAGGGGCTGAGAAGGGAAGAGAGCAGGGCAACGAAGGCCCAATCTGCGGGAAGCACGCAGAAGCTAAGGGGGCTCCGGGGAAAGTGAGAGATGTCGATGGGGCATCCCGTCAGGGTCTGGGGGTGAGCGGAGAGCCTGGGGAAGGAAGGGCAGGCCGGATGATCGTGGGCCACGGGAAGATCACTAAAAGCGCAGAGGGCTGCCCAGGGCCACAAGGCCGCAAAGAGAGAGGAGACCCTGGAGAAAAGAGGGCAGCGAGACTACTGGTGGGTGCCCCCGGCTGCAGAAGCCAAGGAGGAGGAGAAGCGAGCGGTCATCAAAGATCCACGAGGAACTGCGCAGAGACTAGTTCTTAGAGGCCGAGGCCGAGGCCGAGAGCAGGACTGGAGACGCCTATCACCCGGGGCCTTCTCCAGGCCCTGAGCCACAAAAAGGAGCGGAGGCGGGCAGACAGCTGGCAGGGAAGGATGGGCACTGAGGGCGAGGGCACGTGGGGGTGCTTGCTGCCCGTAGACGGGGAGCCCCGAAGCAGGAGTGATGGGCGGGGGGGGGGGGCAGCCATCTGCCGGAGGAGATGGGATGGAAGGGGAGCATCACAGAGGAGAGGGAGATGGCAGACACCGAACTGCGGCCGAAGGCGCCTGGGGGATGAGAGGAAAGGAGCGGGACAAAAGGGGCTCTTGGCCAACAGCCTCGGTTCTTCAAGAATACGAGAGGGTGAGAGAGCCTCCCAGGATGTGGCTGATTCAAGCCCATCCAGATCCTAAACAGGCCCTGACTCAGACACGCACGACACAAACCTGCCACGCCACTCGCACACAGCGCTGCGGGGGCAATCACTCACTGCGCATCCGTTTGTCCATCCCTCGGGCCTTACCTCGTCAAAGATCTCCAGGTAAAAAGAGTCCACCCCGGGGGGCACCGTGCACTGAATCACTTTATTCCACCGAGGGTTCTTGGCGCCGTTGTGGGCAGTGGCTGTCTCGTACACGGCGTAGCCCAGGCGGATACGGCAGTACGGATCCATCCGGGTCACCCCATAGTTCTTTGCCAACTTGGCCTACGAGAAAACCCGGTCAGAGAAAAGGGGTTTGAGGGACCCGAAGCACCCAGCAGACCTCGAAATCTTCCCAGGTCCGAGGCTCAATTGCGGCTCACCCGCGTGGCCTGAAGGAAGCATTTTATAGTTCGACACAGCCAAAACTAGGTCAGCAACACCCTGGATCCAATTCTCGCTTCCTGGCTCCAGAGGGCCTTGGGCTGCCCTGGCAGGTGCTGAGCTCCCCGTCCTGAGAGGGAGGCTCAAGCAGAGGTGGGCCAGATGCCCGAGTCTGAGTCCGGGCCCATCACAGCTTCTGCTGTTACCACCAAACCAAGCACTACGAGAGGAAGGAAAGGGCGGCCGAGCACCAGAACCACTTGTCTAACCTGCACGACCCTGTTTCTAGGCCCACGCAGGGGATGGCACCAGAGGGCGGTCCCTGGCCTGGAAAAGCTGGGCACGAGGCCACCAAAGGCCTCCCAGGAGTCCCCATCTAGGAACAGGGAGCAGCGGGGGCCCACGGAGCCCAAGGATGAGAGCGTGAAGCGAGCCACCCTCCCGAGGCAGGGGACGAGCCGGCCCTCGACGGAGCGGCCACTGTTTCTGCACGACTGGCAGGTGTGCGGCTGTACCGTGACAGCTGCCGACTGCCTCCCCCCAGGACCCCTCCTTCCAGGTCTCGACACCCCCCAGCAGTCAACAAGCTCAAGTTCCCTTGGGGGGCCGCCTCCCCCAGCTGGTGGGAGCCCTCTGGGGGCCGGCGCCGTCCTCCTGGACTTAAACACGGCACGGGCCCAACAAATGCTCATTCCTTCCCGCGAGGGCTCTCCCGTCTATCCACCCCACTCGGTCCAGACCCTCTGGAAGATGGAAGAGCAGAAAGGAGCTGCCGATGCCCCGCTAAACGGGGAAGGGGGGAGCAACCAAGGCCCAGAAGCCACCAGAAGCTCCCACAGGAGCCTGGCAGTCGCTCCAAGGGGGCAAATGGAGGAAATGCCAGGGCCCAGATTCCAGCCCTCCTGGGGCTATCACGGACAGACGACCCCGAGAGCTTGTGCTGGGCCCAGGAGAGCAGGCGGGATTGCCTCCATCCAAAGCGGAGCCCTCAGTTTCCCCACTGGGCACAAGCACTTGTTTCAGAGCTGAAATGCCCCCCCAAAGCAGGCCGACCTTTTATCTTCAAGGCAAAGAGCAGAGACTCCCCCGTAACATCCAATCAAAACAGTCCGTGGAAGAGCTGGTTCGGCCCCCCGGGGGAGCCTCCAAGGGTCACAACTGCAGCCCAGTGAGTGCCGCCACCGTACGTGCTGGGGGCCTCTAAGGGCAGAACAGAAGCTCCAAGTGTTCCGAGCTGCTTCTGGGCACCAGCACACGCCCGCCCGCCCGCCGCAGCTGAATGAAAAGTGGGTCAGGCGCCGGCCCAAGAGAATCCCAGGCCACTTCCAAAGCAGACGGATTTCCAGGTGAATCCCAGCCACCCCAAAGAAGAATGGGGAGAAACGGCCAGGGTCCTTCTAGGAGACAAAGGCCTGCTTTTGGGAGGGTTCTGGAGAGATCTGGCACGAATGGGCAAAGACAGCTCATGCCAGTAAGCTGGTGATGAAGCTGCCACAACACCCGAAAAGTGCCCCATACGAGATGGCCAAGTCAAACGTGTTCCAGCAAAATTGTGGTTGTGTCAGATGGCCCCATCGGGAGTTTTTTTGACAGAGGCTGGCCATTTTCTCCTCCAGCTCATTTTACAGATGAGGAAACTGAGGCAAGCAGCGTTCTGGACAAAAAGGTGAGAAGAAAGATAAGAAACCAGCCTGGCCAATGGAGGGGGGGCCCAGTGTCTTTCATTCCATCACCATTGCCAAAAAGCAAAAAATCAGTGCCTGCTTTCAAGGGAACAAGCAAACAACTACACAGGCAGTAACCGGGCCAGCTGCTACAGAACAGGAGAGAGAAAGTCAGATCCAAATTCGAATCCAGCTTCAGACACTTCCTAGCTGGGTGACCCTTGGGGGCAAATTGCTGACCCGGTTTCTGCCTGAGTTTCCCCAACTGTAAGATGAGGGGGAGGTTAACTCCTGCAGGCTTCACAGGGCTGGCCTGAGGATCAGATGAGATTATGTTTGCTCAGCCATTCCCTCAGAGAGGACCAGGAAGGCCTTCTGCAAAAGCACTCTAGGCCTCGAGAAGAGATGTCCTGGGTGAGGAAGAGCCCAGAGGCCGGCATCACTGGGAAGGGGAGGGAAGTGTGTCAGAAGACCAGAAAGGCAAGAAGGGTACAGGCAGTGGAGGCTTCCTAAGTGAGAACACAGAGTTTCTCTGTGTTTCTGGAGGCCACAAGGAGCCCCCCAAGTTTACTGAGTGGGGATGGGGTGGGGGCAGTATAGTGATCAGACCTGGCTTTTGGGAGCTCACTTTGATAGTCAAGAGGAGGTCCTGGAGTGGAGAGAGCCTCTAGGGAGGAAGCCCCCACCCCCACCCCCACCCCCAGCAGACACTGAGGAAACGAAGATGCTGCAAGGCTAAATGGACAAGAAATGGTCCAGGGGGTGAAATAAACAAGAGATGTTTGGAGATGTGAAATTGACCAGAGATGGTCCCAAAGTGAAATTGATAAGAGATGTGACAGATGAGATTGACCAGAAATGTTGCAGAGGTGAAACATAGGCCTTGTCACCATCTTGGATCTGGGGGATGAGAGAGACTGAAGACTCCAGGATGACTCCTAGATGGGAGCTGGACGGTAACAGGGAGGGGAGGAGGGGAGGGAGGGTTGGAGGAATGAATTAATCATTGAGTTGGGCACACGTTGAGCTTTGGCTGTCTCCTGGACATCCAGTTCCCGATATCCATGGGCAGCTGCTGCCCCAAGACTGACGATCAGTGAGGGCTGAAAAGATCACAGATCAGCAAACTGTCTGCTTGGAGGTGACAGCAAAATCCATGGACACCGATGAAAACATCAACAAGCCAGAGAAGCCCCCCACAACCACAGAGTGTAAGCAGCCAGGGCAGAATGGTGGCTGGGTGCCAGACCAAGCTAGAGGCTCATCTGGCTGCCCGAGCAAGGAAGGGGACCAATGTTCAGGGGCCTCAGTCTGAAGCTGTCCAGGGAGAGGCAGAGCCAGTGCGTGGCCTCATTTCACTTGTTAAAGGAAGAGTCAGCGGTGGTAGATGGTGCTCGTGATGCCAAAACTCAAGAAAAAGAGACAAGAGCATCCCTGAACCATTCCCCAAAGATGGGGAAGAGGGCAGGAGCTGTCTGCTCAGACCATCGGGGCAGCGTTGCTAGGACCTTGCACAGACGCAGGGGCAGCATTGAAATGTTCCCTTTGACTCCTACACATCTTGGGAAAAAACTGGCGAGACAGCAAGCCAGAGAAGGAAGGGGCTGGGCAAGTTTTCAGCTGAGGCCTTCCGCAGACTTTCCAGCTGAGCAGCTGATGGGGGTCTGGGGATTCTCCAAAGCTACCCTCCAGGAGAGGCCTTTGGGCCTCCTTGACTGCAGCACCCCTGAGGCCCTTCACAAGCCATCAGACCAAGCAGACCTGGCCCAGGGTGGGGATGTCCCCCCGGTTTGTATGATCCCTGTGCTGACTACAGCCCTAATAACAAGGAAAACCAACCCACTGGATGGACAGAACGGGAAACTGTGGCTGCCATCTCCACCTGCCCCGTATCATCTCTACACTTGAGAGCCCTGGCACAGCCCCGTCTGGCAGTCACCTATACACGAGATGCCCTCGGGGAAACCCGGCAGGTGCCCACCAAAAATGAGCAATTCCAGCCACAGCAGCCCCAGAGCAAGCCCCCTCTGGCCTCTGGGGATGGAGGCTGATGGGAGAAGCTTCAAGAGGGGCCCGGGACAGAAAGCCTGGCAAGCACCCGTCAAGGAGGGGAAGACTCGCCTTCCGTCACGGCCTCCTCCCACCACTCTGGACAAGGGGGGCAACAATCACCAGTCAGGGTCAAACTGCCCAGCTCTCCTTTGAGACGACAAAAAGACAAAATGCTCCCAGACGCGGGATGATAAAGCAAGAACGACATCTTCGGGTCCAACTGGCCATGCATAAAGCCGCCCTCTGAGGGAATTCCGCCCACCCCGGGGCCAACGGCAAGCCAGTACCTGCACCACAGTGATGTTGAGTCGGCCCACAGTGTTCAAGGCTCCGCCATACTGCAGCTGCTGGGCAGCCTGGGCGTCCAGCTGGATCTGCTGCTGCTGCTGGGTGGGGGTGATGCGCAGGAAATCTTGGGGCAGCTCGCCGATGTAAACCTGGGGGAACAGAGGGAGCACGGTGAGGACTCTCCAGCTCCCAGCCGGCCTCTGGGGGCCTCCTGAACGAGGGAGCCCTTCAAACACCGAAGGCGGCGCTCCTGTCCCCACAGAGCCTTCTCTCCAGGCCCTCCACTACCTCCCTGCGACCTCTCCAGCTTCCCCAGCAACGTGCGCCCTAAACGGCAGCTCCCGGAATGAAGCCCGCTGGCCCAGGGGAGATCTGTGCGGGGCCGACGCTCGCCTCCCACCCCCACAAACTGCCACAAGGGCACCGGGCCAGCTTGTGGGGTGCCCCGCGGCCTGCTTTCAGAACAAGCGGGAAGGGAGAAGGGAAGGGAAGAAGCATTTCTTCTGAGCCTGCCTGTGCCAGGCTCACTTCATCGGACCCTCCTCACACTGGGGTGCTGAAGCTTTTGTCCCACGTGCGTGCCGGCCTTTATCCGGCCCAGGGCTCCCTTCCGGCTCCTAACTCTGGCGGCGGCGGGATTGAGGACTCCTCCCAGCTCTGCACCAGTGTGCCATCGGCGCCTTTGCCCGCGTGCCCGATAAAAAGGGGCAAGCCGTGGGCACAGACCCCCGGGGCCCCGCGCAGCGCGGCCACTCGGATCACTAGTAACTTCACAAAGCCCTGTTGGCGGCCCTGGAGAGGGCCCGGCCGGGTTCCAGCCCAGTCCCAAGCTCGGACGAGGCACGTCCTGGCTCTGTTTAGTTCCAGCGAGCCACAGAACCACCACGGCAGCTCGCCCTCAGGAGCGGGCCAAGTCGGGGGCCGCTGTCCCGGTTTTACAAACGAGGAGACTGAGGCAGGCCCTACCTTGCCCGGCCTCTTCCGGCCTACCAAGGGCAAGGTCGCCCGGCTGAGGCCGCCCAACCTTGTCAGACGTTCATTGGGAGGCCCACGATCAGGGAACCACTGCGGGGAGCTAAGAAATGCTGAGGGGTCTCCAAGGAGCCTGGGAGGACCTGCAGGAACGGATGCAGAACCAGGAGAGCGGGCTCCTCCGCCCAAAGCAACTCCCAGGGGGCCGGGGGGGCCGAGCACAAGCAGAGAAGCCCGGGTGCGGGCTGAGATGCCCAGCCTCCCTCATTTTTCTTGGTTTTCTTCCGCACCGAGGCTCTACAATGTGTCTGGCGAGGCTGCTGTCCTCTGCTCGAAGCTGATCCCAGTGTCAGCACTACGGCGGGTCCAAGTCCGGCGGGAGACCAATCTCTGCCACGGGTCGGGCACAAACAGCCCAGATGAATGTGGAGCCGATATCCAACTGCTGGTCTTCTCCGGGGGGGGGGAGAACACGAAAACGTTGACCTGGAACTAGGACATGTTTAACAGATAAATAAAAGTCTGGTGAAAGGGAAACCTTCGCCTCCTTGACGAGCCGGCGGCCCAGCACGAGGACCGGCCACCAAACCACCGTGAAGACAGCCGCTGCCTAGGCACAGGCACTGTCTCCAGGGACCAGACCAGCACCACCGGAACGCTCTCCCCCGAGGAGCCCTCTTGGCAGGCCCGCTCCGGGCTCCCCGGGTGCACGGAGGCCACAGACTGGAGGGGAACCACGCGATGAAAAGGATTCAGGAGGAGGACAAGCTCCAGGGCTCTGTGGACGATACATTAGGTAACGGAATGAGAGGCCTCCCGGCTTCGGCATTTAAACCGTCTCTATCGGTCCTGACGCTCCCTGACAAAAAAGGCAGCAAATCCGCGTCACAGAACGGAGCCCGAGGAGCACGCTTAGGGCCGGCCCGGAGGTCTGTCCCGGAAACAAAACCGCCTGGAGGCTCTTCTCTGACCTCCCCGTCTCCTGCTGCGAGGAGCCTTCGGGCCTCACTGACCAGCCCCCCTCGTCTCTCAGCCAAGTCCGGCCTCGACTCCGGGCCTCTGACAGGATGAACTCAAGCATCTTGGGAATGGGAAGGCCTCAGAGGCCCAAACTGTCCGATCCCTGCCCTCCGTACCGGCCTGAATGGACGTCATCTCCCCTGGGTCAGGGACACCCACCTCCCGGCCGGGGCATCTCAGCAATCCAGCATGTTAGCAAAGGCAGACCACGTGCTCGGCTCTGGCCAGGAGCTGGACGTACAAGGACAAAGAGTGGACCGACTCCTACTGGCCTGGAGGTTCTGGCCCAAAGGAGAAGACTCAGCCACGTCTACGAGGGAATAATCACACCCACCCACCAGGAACGGGGACGGCTCAGGAGGGAGGGCATAAATGGGGTCCAAGCTGTACATCAGGGCCCGGGAGGCCTCACAGGCACCAAGCAGCCTAGGGATGGCACACCTGGCTGGAGCGGGGAACAAGTGGAGTCTGGAAAGTCCAGCAAGGCTAGCCTTCGGGGGCCCTGGCGCCTTCCAAGTGAGGCTGACATGAAGCACCAATGAGATGGTGGCTGCTCCGTGCTGTCCACTCCAGAAAGCTCCAGGGACTTCCTTTACTGCGAATCACTATGACGACGCAGCGGTCCTGTCCTGGGAAGAGGGGCGGGCTGCTGGGGCCGGCCAATACGTGGAACAGTCCTGGGAACAAGGCACCCCGAGCTGGCCTTTCCAGAGAACCTCCCCGTCGAGGCTAGTTAACAACCTTTTGGCAACTTCAGGGAAATCCCAATGGGGAAGGGCCAGCGTGACCCCAGCGGCTCATCTCAGAGGCAGGTCCTTCTGTTCCCAAAGCCAGCTCTCCGTCCGCTGGGCCACACTCCATGCCGGGGTAAGCAGTCCTGTGGCTATCTCCAAGCTGGCCTATGCTCCTGGGGACTGAGGACTCACGGGTGGGCAGATTGTCTGCTTTTCTTCCCATTCACGCACACAAAAATGGCGCCAGGGAAGGAATCCTGCTACACCTGGAGACAACCTAGCACTGCAGGACCTAAGCTGGACTGGACCTGGAGTCTGGGAGTGAAGGGGCCCAGGAAAGGCCACCTCAAGCTGCCTGGAAACAGAGGGAGCATCTGGCCCACTCCTCAGACAGCTGGGGCTCATTAAGCATGGCCCAATCACTTGGTTTTGTTAGGCACACAATACAAAATGGTGCCTGGATAGGGTGAGGAAGGGCCACGAAGGCTCCATGAACACTGGCTGGAGGATGACACAAGGACTGCAGTGAGAAGGCTTGGCTCTTCTCTTCATTAGCTTCTCATTTCTTTTCTTATCTTTTCTTCTCTCCTCAGTAAACCCAACTTATTGGACTCTAATCTGATTCTTGGGCAAAAATTTAAGATTCAAATCCCAACCAACTATGGGCACGTGAGGGTGGGCTGGCAGTGGCGGCAGCTCCTCCAAGACATCTCCCACTCCCAAACTAGCAGGTGAATTCCTAAGAGACACCATTATCTTTCTCATTCCCACTCAATCCTTTCATTGCCCTCCTTGGTCTTCTCTACAGTCACCAGGTCATTCCCTTTCAGATAAAAACCTGAGGGCCCCCCCTCGTCCCAGTATCTGCCATCCCCCTCCCCCAATGGATCAGATCCTTCTCCTCTCTCACCTGGACTCCCCCTCGGCCCACCTTCTCCTTGGCATCCTCTACCCCACTTCCAGGTTAACATTCCCAATCAAGAGAAACCCAGGAAGCCGGCACCTCCTGAATAAAGACCCTGCTCCTACGTACAGCTGCCAAGGCTGAGGCCTTCTCATCCCAGAACATCCCTTTGCCAGGCTGGCCTCTTTCCCTTTGGGGAAGGACTTGACCACCATGCTTCACTTTGGCCTCTGTGCCTTTATGGGCCACCCTCCCCCATTAAAAGGGTCCTGGAGGCCAGGGAGGAGCTTCCTCTTTGCTGGCATCTGTATATTCGGTTCAGTGCCTGGCTCCCACCCTACCTGCCCCAGCTCTGTCACCATCTCCCTTTCACTCACTGTCCTCCAGCTCAATTCAGACTCAGGCCATTCCCCACAAAGTGCTGCCCATCCAGCATCAATCTAGTTCTCAGTCCCAGTTTCAGTATCTTCTTTCCATTTGCCAGCATGTCTCCTACCTCCCCTGCCCACCTGGCACAGATGTCACCAACTCTTACCCAATCCCTTCTGCCTCTGCCTCCTCCTCCCCCCCCCCCCATGACTTCCCCCTAGACACTCTGTCTAGACATTCTGGGAAGGTGACTGAGAGGAGACTGGAGTTCTTGGGAGGCCAGAGGCTGAGTCTGTGGAGGACAACAATGACCTTGTCAATCAATACAAGATTTATTTGGCAAGGCCAGGGGGCCAGGGCAGAAACGGGGAAGGGAAGGGGAGAGCTTGTTCTGGTGAGAAGAGATGTTGCTTTTGGACGTTCTGAGTCTGAGACATTCCCAAAGCACCCAGGCAGTGCAGAGAAATCCCTTGCACCCTGAGCACCTTGGGAGTATGGACTGTTCTTTGCCTCCCCAGGCATAGGCTACTGTCTGGTGCACAGCAGGGGCTTAATATATGTTGTTGCCTGATTTGACTGACGACACAGGGCTGAGAGACATTCAGGAGAGAGCTGGGGTCTGAATCTGCAGATCTCGAAGGGAGACCCACAAGAGTCAAGAGAATGAAGAGGAGATAGTGCAGCCCTGACTGGGCGAGTGACCAGCAAAAGAGAAACAGAAATGCTGAGAGGCAAGGAAGGGAGTCATATAAGGAAAGAGGGACCAGCAGCTTGTGGGAGGTTGCTGACGGTCTGGGGGCTACCAAAGTCTTCTCCTGGCCCAATACCTGTGAAAATGAAATGAACCCCCCTACCCATTTTTAGATCTAATCACCAAAAGTGTAAATGTCCCACTTAATCATTAAGTAGGAGATCTGTGACCCACATGTGCAGTAGTGGGTGACAAATCAGAATTAAACTGGCCGCCCCTGGGCGGTCCTAAAGCAAAGCTTCAACTGTGATTGGTAGACGTAAAATTAGGGGAAGGTGCAGGAAGTGGCGCAAAAAAAAAAAGTGTCTTTAAAAAGGAGTTACAACTTTCCTGAGTGCAGGTTCTACTTGGCGTTGAACTTCCTGTGAGAGGCAGTTCTTCATTCTTTAGTGGAGACTGGAGAAAAATCTGCTGACTGGACCTGAGAGCCTGTTCCTGGTGAGGCTGTTCTTAAATCTCTCCCTTTGGACTGACACGTGGTGAGTGAAAAGGCTGCCTCCTTTCCTGGATTTTCTAGCCTCTTGAGAGAGGCTCCCTGCCTCCCCAGGTCCTCGGCTACAAGGGCCGAGGCCTCTCTGGTTAAGGACTAAACTCTCCTGCCTGGGTTGAGCAGGGGTCAGAGTAAATTACTTAGTGCTTAGGCTAGACATCTTACCCTATCCTTGCTCTGATTTTCTTACTTCACTCTTTCTATATTTTGGAAATAAATCTCTTTGGAATAAATTAAATTCTTGGCGACCCTATTCTTAAAAAATCCACAGTCCAACCTTTTTATATAATTAGCCCCTTTCCCCCCTCGCACACCTCAGACTAGCTCTGGACTGAGATTCGGCTTCCTCATCTGTAAAATGGGGGCATGGTACTTGCATGAGGCGAGGGCTCCACAAGCCTAAAGCACTGGGCCAACATAAGCTGTCTGCTTCTTCTTGGAGGCAATGGAGTGAGTGCCTGCTGCTCCTCCCCAGTCCCCCCGGGCACCCCCCAACCATGTCTCTGAAGATCCCCACACAAATGATGCTGATCAGCTCAAAGGGAGAATGAGGAGTCTGTGCCAGCACCAAGTGACCAAACCAAGGCTGGACTGCGAGCGGCCCGGGCCCCCAGAGCCACCACTGGGCCTGCCTGGCCCCTGACAAAGGTGGCAAACAGGAGCCTCGGAAGAGAAGCGCCTTAAGCCGAAAGCTGCAGCCCCGGCCTTTCTCCTGTCCCGGAGGGGAAAGCACAGGCGGCGCAGCGGCCACACCGACGTGCAGACGGAGCCAATCACCAAAGTTTCAAAGGGCTCTGATGAGAGTCGGGCTGAGCCAGGGCACCCCCTGGTGGAGCCTGAGGAAGCTGCTGCAAACTGGTGGTCCAGAGGCTGGAGGTGGCCCCAGACTTTACTTTCTGTCATCGGTCAGTCCAGTCCCAGCCAGGGGCCCGGAGAGGCCGGCCCAGAAGGGAGACTTCGGGGGGGCTCGGACACCCGCTCTACGTGCTCCGGGCTTTCTTCATTCCACGACTGGCCTTGTTCAGTGTGCCAGGCTGCTGCTCCCTTCATGTTAGCCCATCTGGCCGGTGCTCCTGGATTTCTCAGGATTCTCCCATGAGCCTCTGCCCACCTCCACCTCCCCCTGTAAAATGGGACCAGCGCTAAGCGCAGGGCCTGTGCACACACTGCTGGCATTAAATGATGCTTGAAGGCGGAGCAGCACGCAAGGACAGCACCTCATCTGATCCTCACAAGAGCCCTGGGAGGGAGGGACTACAATTCTCCTCACTTTACAGACGAGGAAACTGAGGCAAACAGAGATGAAGTGACTTGCGCAGGGTCATGCAGTGAGGGAGTATGTGAGGCTGGATTTGAACTCAGGGGTCCCCAGGCTCAGCATTCTTCTGGCTGCCTCTACGGCTGGGTCGTCGCCTCCTTTCCACACTTCTGCTGTCACTAAGTGCTGCCAAGAGTAGTTGGTGTTTCTGCCTCTGCCCTTCCTGCCCAAGAAAGGGCCCGATGCAAGTGCCCTCCTGGGCAAGGGAGTGCATCCTCCTTCTGGCAATGGAAGACACAGTGACGCAGGCTGCCCTGGGGGAGGGAGGCTGAGGGAGGTGGACCCCCCCCCCCCCCCCCCGGCCGCTAAAGTCCAGGAGAGAGGTGATGGGGGGAGGAGAGATGTTCCCAGAGGCCCGCCGAGGGCACAAGGCCCGACTCTCCTAGTCACTCCCGGGGCGGCTGTCCATCCTGAAGCCCCAGTTCTAGAAGAACGTCTGAGGGAGCTTCGGCTGGGCCCCGAGTGGCGACGCCTGAATAGGGCAGGGCCTGGTCTCGCCTCTGACTTCGGACAGTCCCTTGGGTGGGTTCTGCCCCTTGGGGCCCTGGGACTAGAGCCCACCTTGTCCCCCACAAGCAGACACCAAGACTCCTCGGGAAAGGGCAAAGGGGGGCCTCGGGGCGGCAGGTGGGGGGGGGCTGCTGCCCCCGGGGCCAAGGCGGATCCTAGCTGGAGGAAGCACCTTCAGCGCTCAGAGCTGGGCCAGGAAGGAAGAGGAGGCCCTCGAACAAGCACACCAAACAGCCGGGGCTCCCACCTTCCCGACAGGAGCAGAAGCTGCCCGACAGGTTTGGCCTGGCAATGCCCGCCTGACTGGGAGCTCTTCTTCCCCAGAATGGGCACAGCCCAGCTCCCAGGCAAGATGACAAGAAAGCCTGAGGCTCGGGCCATTCTCCCAGCCTGGGACCCGCTGAGCCGGTGGAGCCCGCCTGGCCTCCTGCCTGAAGCGCCCCCAAGGAGGGCACCGTCGCTCTTGGGGGGAGCCCAGCTGGCTTCCTTTGGGTCCTCCTGCAGCAGGGAAAGCACCCCAAGGGGCTGAGCTGGAGCTTCTGCCCAGCGATGCCCAAACCCTTTGGGGAAGCCCTAAGAGAGCGCCCCTACCCCCCAGCTTGAAGAGAAGGGGGGGCTGGGATGTGCCTTGCCACAAGGCCTGGGGAGGGGGGCCTCCACCGCCCCCTCTTCCCTGATCGCCGGGTCCCTGGCCCCACCCTCTCAGCGTCAAGGGTTCTGCTCTGGGCTGCCTGGGGGTCCCGGGTTTCTGGCCTCAAGGAGCTCTGCTCTAGTGTGGCCCTAAAGGCCATGCCCACCCCAGATCCAGGGAAGAAGGGCAAGGGAGGCCCCCCAAGGGCCTATCCCAGTCAAGAGACACCCCAAGAAGCCCTTCCGAGCCCCCTTCTGGCCAGTGCCTGGCTCCCCCAATTCAGCCCTCCTCTGAGCAGTAGCCTCTCCAAGGTGGGAAGGCACAGAGCTCGCCACTCCCAACAGGGGGGGCATCACAGAGCCCGGCCCCACCCCCCAAGGTCAAAGAGGGAGGGGTCCCCCCAGAGTCCACCCCCTCACGGCCCCCAACACGCGAAGAGGGGAGGGAGAAGAGAAGCGGTCCCGAGTCCTCACGAGTCCCCCTCCTCACGGGGGAGAAGGGGGAAACGCAGGAGGCGGAGCCCTGGGTCCCAAAGAAACTAACGCACAGGGGAAAGGGCGCCCCGGAGCCCGCCCCCCCCCGGAACCTAACAAGTGGCAGAAAAAGGTGTCCCCGAGCGCCCCAGCCTTACCGGGCCGCGCTGGGTGCTGACGGTGGTCGCCATGGCCGCTTCACCCGCTCGCCGCCCAGGAGCCTGGACCTCGGACCCCAAACCCCGCAACCGCTTGGCTTCCGCTGCCGCCGCTGCCGCGGGCTTGTCAGCTGACTACCCACCTAGCCCCGCCCTCAGACCCGCCCCCGGCGCGAAGCGTGCGCGGCTACGCAGGCGCACGTAGAGCACTGCCCAGCAACAGACAGCGAAGTGGAGGGGGGGGCAGGGCAGCTTCCGCTTCCGCCGCTCTTTGAGTTCCGCCCCATTCCCAGCCCGGCCCGGATGTTCCCGGAAGGGGCTGCGTCTGCGCAGTTCGGCATCTTCTCGAATTCCTCTCGGCGGTCCCTCTTCTGCACGTGTAGAGGACTGCCACGTTTTCCCGCCCGCCGAGGAACAGGGCCATGGAGGGGCCGACCAGACCCTGCCCCGTCTCTGAAATACTTTCAAGGACGTGGAGATGACTATCTTTGCTCCTCAGCCGAACCAGGGCCAGTTCCTGCCTTCGGGGACCGGGAGCTTGCCTTCCCCCCAGGATCCCTACCCCCTGCCCTGGGATGGCTTTGTGGTTAGGATCCCCGCATTCCCTGCGTGGCTGCAAAGGGAAGGCACAGCCCTTTCCTTCCTCGGTTTCCCAAGTTTGCCCTTTCCCCTATTTGGGTGGTCCTGGAGATGTGGGTGAGGGTCTCAGGTGCTGCAGACTTCTCTCTGGCCACTCCCTGTTGCCCCTCTTGTAATCGACCTCCCACCCCTCTCCTCCATCCCCCTCCTTCCACAGAAGAGTCCTAGATGGAGGAATCCAGCCCTAATCTCTCTGCCTCAGCTCCATCCAAAAGCTTCTGGAGCCCAGCTTGTCCAAAGCAGAGTTTGCCTTCTTTTCTCCAAACCCTCCCTCTCTGTCCTCATTCTCCCTGCCCCAACAGGCTCACACCCGAGGAATCATCCTTTCACCCCTGCACCCATCCAAGAGGTGCCAAGACTCATTGATCTCACCACTGCTGTCCTATGTCCTCATAGATTTCACCAGCATAATTTATCAATTTCACACAACTCTTGGAAGATTTCACCTTTGACCATCTCTTGTCAATTTCACATCCTCCAAACGCACTTCTGGATTTCACCTACATCTGTTGTCAACTTCACCAAAATCTCTTGCTGATTTCATCTAACAACTCCTGGATTTCACCCCTTCTCTCCTCCTATAGGGCCACCTCTCAATCCCTCTTAATTCCAGTGCCCTTTAGTACTTGGAACACAGCAAATACTTAATAAATGTTTGTGGACTGGCTGCCTCCCCACAATCTACTGTCCAATCATACTGGATTCCTTCCTTCTAACTCTTAAGGATGCCTGGCCTCTTTTGAGACTCGGCTCAAGTACGCCCTTCTGTAGGAGGGCTAAGGTAGTCTTCCCCCTCTCCCCCAAATGCTAACAATACTTTGCATTTGTCTGTCCACCTAGTCACTGACTTTTTTGTGTTCTGATTTATATATTGTTGTCTCCTCATCGGAATGTCAGCTATTTGGGGATTGGGACTATTTTTTCTTCTTGGTTTCCACAACTTTAAACACAGAATTGTCTGACTCTTCATGACCCCATTTGAGGTTTTCCTGGCAAAGATACTGGAATGCTTTGCCATTTCCTTCTCCAGCTCATTTTATGGATGAAACTGAGGCCAACAGGGGGTAAGTGACTTGCTCAGGATCCCATAGCTATTGTCTGAGGCCAGATTTGAACTGGGGGGGGGGGGGGAGGGAAGGGATATGTCTTCCTCATTCCAGGCCCAGCGTTCTGTGTACTATGGAGCCACCTTGCTTGCTGCCCTGGCCTAGCATTTAGTAAGGATTTAATAAATGCTTGTTGATTATTGATATCACATAAACCCTTTATTCCCAATTTTGGCCCCTGTCATGTTCTCTGAAGCAATTGCTCAAAACTCCCTTTCTCTTTATGGAGTTACAGTAATGCCTAGAACCATCCAGAAATGGGGGTATTTGGAGGAAGCGTGAATTTGCAGACAAAGAGAATCAGCTGTTTTGGACAAAATAAAGCCAAAATGCCACGAGGATGTGTAGGAGCTGCATCTGTACCCAGGGTAGTTGGCCATGAGGGACTGGAGTTCACAGAAGATGTGATCTGAGTCTTCAAGGTAGAAATGATGCCGGAAGCCTGGGATCAGATGGAATCGTGAAGGAGGAGAAGGAAATGAGATGAGCCCCGAGGAAGAAGCTTTGTGGGGTGCTGGTACAGCCGAGAAAACAGAAGATGGAGAGTGATCAGAAATGGAAAACTAGGAGAGCACAATCTCGGAGAAGCCAAGGAAAGAAAGCGTTCTGGGAGGAAGGGGGCAGCACTGACCTAGCTAAAGAGAAGACCCAGAAAACTCCTCAGATTTAGCAGTTCAGAGATCCTCTGGGAGGGAGGTCAACAGCCAGATGCCCAGAGGAGCTAAGAAAGGAGGCAGGCAATATCGATAGGACTTCCTAGGATCTGGCAGTGACAGGGAGGAAGGATAAAGTCTTTCAGTTTCTCTCAGGAGGACACAGTAAGCACATTCAGCCAGCACAAGCCAAATGCTGGATCCCTATAACAGAGAGCCAAAATGATTGCATTGTGTGCAGTGGAGAGGAGTCTGGGAAGTAGCCTGTGCAGCCCAAGCTCAAGCGTTCCCAGTGGGTGCTGCTTACAGGGGTGGCAGGGAAGTAAGCTGCTTTCATCGCAGCCATTGGGAAGGGGACTGCGAAGAAGGAAGGGTGGGGAGGAGCCTTTGGAGGCAGAGAAAGAGGCTAGAAGCCAAGCCACAAGGTCCTGCTGGGGAGTTAAGGGCCTTGGGAGGCTGAGAGACGACCCGGATGTTGAGGAGAGCCGGCTGTGCGAGGCAAGAGTGCGGCAAAGGAAACGTGGAGGGGATTCGGCACTGCAAGACTTGCTCCGAAACACGGTTCCCAAGACAGGAGTCGTCCTGAACTGAATCTGTTATTGCAGCAGCAGGCCAGTCCCTTAAGACTTTGTAGTCCCGAGGGAAGAGTCCTCTGGGTTTGCTGCGGCAGGAAAGTCTCTGTTGGAAAACAGACCAGAAAGGAGCCGCATCACGTGATGGAATGGCTCTTCACTGAGGACTGAAGAGGTCCAAATGACGCCAGGCGGCATGTCGGAGCCATCCGGGCTCTCCCAGGAATCCCTTCCTGAATCCTTGGATTGGGGCACGTTTTACTGCCATCCCTTTCAGTGGAGGCCTTTGAGAGCTCCAGGAGAGACCAGAATGTCCAGCCAGAGGCCTAACCGAAAGGGGCCCCGGAAGCCGACGGTCCCCCGAGCTGCGGGGCCCTCGGAGTGCCCCGGGAGCCAGATCCCCCTCCCCCATGTTTGCTGTCCCGGAACACCCAAAGGCAGCTGCCCGGCTCTTCCCGTGTGGCCTGTTCTGGGAGACACAAGCGGCTCGTTCCCGAGCGCCCTGAAGTCCTGGCGATGGCTCCTGTGCCCAGTAGGCCTTCCTTGCCAGGCCAGTGCCCGATGCCTGTTCCAGCAGCTGGAAATAGCCTCATGGAAAGCATTCCACGTAGATCATGGGAATTAGGGAGTGAGCTCACCAGCCCTATTCGGCCTCATCTGGGGCAAAAGGGGAATGCGTTCTTGGGCCCCCTTTGCTTCGCTGCCCCATAGAAGGACCAGAGAACCAGGGGCCAGAGTCCTCCTGCTGCCTGCCCAGCGTGCCCGAGCCACAATGGCAAACAGTGCCAGAGAAACCCATAAGCCGCCACCGAGAGCCAGAGCGGGAGGTCTCGGTGGCAGCCTGCACCATCCGCCCGGGGGGCACCCAGAAATGCTGGCTGGAAGGGAAGCTTGGAGAGGACACCTCTGCCGGGCCCCCCGAGACCGGCCAGTGGCCATGGAGAGAGATGGACGGCGGCTGGGCCAGTCCACAGTGTTGTGCAGGAGCTCTTCCCAGCCTCAGACCCGGAGGCAGGAAGTTCTCCCGTGTACCTACCCTGAGGCTTGGGCACCAAGGCTGCCCTTTATGGGTGAGCCTGGCACCCGCCGGGCGCACTAAGGATGGGGCCTCCAAAGCCACAGGAGCCTCGAAGGGAAAGTGAGGAGCAGAGTGACTCGGCCCTCCGGCTGTGCCCCGCTTGTTCCAGAACCCAGGTTCCTCCTCGCCGGCCGGCCCCACCTTGGCCAGTCCCCAGGACCTTTGCTGCTCAGTGGAACACCGGCCACGGGCTCAGGGCCTTCCTGGGCGAAGCTCAGCATCGGGCGCTGCCCTTCTTCCTGCTGGCTCCTCCCCTCCCCAGGGCTCTCGGTGACCTCGTTTTTCCTGGTCTGACGCTGATCCAGGTGGGTGGCAGCTTCCAAACCCTGCAGAATGCTCGCTTCTAGCTTGGGCTTGGCGGCACGGACCGTCCCTGCTGTCGGCCAGGCGGCTCTTGCATGGAATTTCACCAGACTGCCCGAGGCCCGTTCTCAGGACCAGCTGCTCCCCCACGATTCCTCGCCCTGCCCTGACTCCAGACCAGGGAAAGGCCCTTCCCCCATCGGCTGGGCTTCTGCCTCATTAGGGAGTTCATTTTAATAACGAATTTCCGCTTGCCTTTTCCTCCCTCCGCGCTGAGCCCACACGCAGTGCTCGGATTGTCACCCCAAACTCCCTTCTGTGGCATTCATTTCCGGGCGAGCATCCGCCTATAACACGAAGCCCCAAATCCCGGCCTCCATGACCACGTGAAGAGCCGCCTGTTCCCGGTTGCCCTCCTGCGCCCCGCCAGGATCGCCCCTCCCGAGATCCTCCTCACTGGGAATCCTTAAGAGTAACCCAGGCCGGAAGGTCTGGCCACCAGGCGTGTCCGCACCATGAACGCTAACTAGAACGAGCAGTTCCATCGGCAAAATGGAACAGGAAAGAGGATGGCGCAGAAAAGTGGGAATCTCTTGGATTACACTCTTGGGACCGTCAGTAGGAAAGGGCACGGCTCTCCTGGTTGCTTGTGGTTCCCGCGTTGCAGCCACAGACACCAGGCGTGTGACCCTGGACAAGTCACTTACCCTCTGACTGCCTCGGTTTTTCTTCAGCCGTAAAATGGGATAATAACAGCACCTCCCTCCCACGGTTGCTAGAAGGTGGAATAAGACAGTATCTGTAGAGTTTGGCACACCTTGAAGCTCCCCGTAAATGATGGCTATCCTATGATCCCAGGGGGCCGGCACACCCGGGGACACGGGTTCAGGTCCAGGTTTCCCTCACACGGATGATGCGAGCCTTCGTGATTACAGCGGTGTCCAAGGCTCCATCCCCTCTGCCCACTGGCTGCCGTGATGAGTTTCAGAGGGGACACGGCGCCCCATGTTGAAATGCAGGCAGTTTGGCCTTGTGCGTCGTTGTTCATCCGTGGCACCTGCTTAGGTTTCTCCTCCTTCCTGCGCTGGCACGTCAGAGTTCCTGGGCGGCTCGGGAGTCCTCTATTTCCTTAAAGCTCCCTCCCCCGATCTGCAGCATCAGACTTTGTTGTTCATGAGGGTAAACCCGTCTCCTTCGCCTTCCGGACTGTGATCTCCGGGCTCTCCTCTTCTCCCCGATGGTGGCCACGAGCTCCTAACTGGGCCTGACAGTGACTGTTTAGTGGATCTTTTTTCCGGCGCTTCACAGCATTTTCTGCCGCCTCGAAGCTCTGGATCTTGAGGATAATTTTCCAGTTCTCATTTTGAGTTTCTTTCAGGTGTGACCAGGGGATGCTCTCTGCTTCCACGTCGTGCTGTCAGGGTTTCTCGTCCCCTGGTGTTCCTTTGATCTGTCTTTCTTCCTCCTTGCCAAGTTCTTCTGGGCCGTTGTTCTGCTCCGAGTTACCGTACTCGTATTCGTTCCTGGTCCAGTTCTTTCTTCCATAGCTGTCCTTTCTTTTCCCTCAAGCGCTCTTACAAGAACGTGGGTAGAGCTCTTTTAACGCTCTTCCTGTTCTGCACGTTCTCGCTGAGTTTGCACTCCATCTGCGTGTCTCTGAGGCAGTGTGTGCACTCTGGGGAGTCCCTCTTCTCTGGCCCCTCTGGGCTTGAGCCGCCCTGCCACCGCAGGAGCTCATTATGGTGGAGTCCTTTTCTGGATTGTTCCTTCTTCCTGTTTATGTCCTGACGGGACTTGGCCCTAGAGCGGGGCTCTGCATGCTTCTGGAGGCCAGGCTGGGCCTGTTCCTGCTTTGGGAGGTATCGAACGACTGAGGGATGGGCTGGGAACCTGCGGCTTTGGGCGCTTCCCAAATGGCCTGATCCTGCCCCCAGGACGGAGCCCTGCAAGTTCTGGGTTTGGCTTCGAGTCACAGCAGAGACTTCTGGGTTCATTCAGCCCCGAAACGCTCTGCTGGCTCAGAGGGACGGAATGGCAGGTTCCTGGCCTGGCTATTCCTCTGCAGAGGCGCTGGAAGTGAGCCCGCGGCCCGGGGCTCCCCTCCCTGGGAGAGCCGCTGCTGTTGGGAGGCCCCTCGTTGCCTCTGCCTCGGACGTGTGACTTACAGAGAGTAAGAAAAAGGCCAGTTAGCGCCTGTCCCCTCGTAGCGCCCCGGGAGGGGCTGGATCTCCTTTTGGGCTAAGTGAGCAGCCTTTGCGGGTGCTGGGGAGCCCCTCCCCAACCCCACCCCTGCCTCCCCGGACCTGCCGAAGGAAGCATCGGGCCTTTGCCTGGATGTCGGCTGCGGCTCCCCTCTGCAGCCTCGGCTGCCTCCCCCCAGAGTCGAGGGCTTTGGCCCTGAGGAGTTGGGGGGTCAAACCCAGAGAGAAGCAGGAACGTCCCTCAGGAAAAGACGAGGCGCCACGTCCTGCCCAGAAAGCCAAACTAGGGCGTGTGCATGAGGATGGCGGACACACGTCGACCTGTGGCTAAGGACGAGGCCTGGAGGGGATCACTGGAGAAGTATCCGGTGGGGGGGCGCCATAAGGGTGAGATGAGCTGGGAGTGAGGGCAGCTAAGCCCTGTTTGCAAAGCCTCATGGGAAAGCAGCCTCGCGTCTGGCCTGTCCCCTTGAGTGCTCTGACCCGCTCTCTCGAGAAGCAGGAAGCCTGGCTGGACACGGAAGTCATTTAGTCCCAAAGGCCAGTGGCTCCGCCCTGCTCTGGGCCCAAGTGTGGGTCCCTGAACTAAGCCAGTCAATGGTTTTCTGGCCTCCCCTCTCCCTTCCTGCCAGGAACTTAGGGTTAGGGTACTTGGGAGCATCCGCTGGGGAGGTGGTGGAGGGAGGGCAGGCCCAGAAAGGCAGAGAGAAGGCTCTGTGGGCGCTCTTCGACCAGAGATTGGGCACTGCGCCCGGGGGCCGGAAGCTGAGCCTTGGTCCGGGAGGAAGCCAGAGGTAAGGATAGACTGAAGTGGCTGCCAACAGCCATCCCTTGGGAGAATTGAGAACTCGTTCCTTTAACTCCCTTCCAGGTATCTGAGGCTGGCCGGTGCTTTCTAAAGGATTCCCGCTAGTTCTAGAAGCTTTTGCTAGTTGCTGTACAACTGCCTTTCTGTGGGTGGTGAATCTCTTTTTATTTAGTTCAGTATTCCTCAGTTGCATTAAAAATGCTCACATTCCTTTAAAAGAACTTTGGAGTTGCCCATTCTCTTCCTCCCATCCCTCCCTCTCTATTTCCTTATCAGCCATGAGTCACAGCCTCTGTGATGCAATCGGAATGCAAGAGAGGATCCTAGAAAAGAGCTGGAGACTCAGAGATCAGCACCTCGGTCCAGAATAACTGGCCATCCTGGCTTGGGGGCTCCATCAGGCACCCAGTGCGAATCTTGCGGTTTTCATTGTAGATAATCTTTGACAACATTCTCCAAAGGGAGAAATAAACTAGACCAGGATTAGTCCCCCCTTTCTTTTCCTTTAGGCTCAAAAAGTCTATTGAATCAGGATGCAGCTCTTGCTTCCAGTTAGGCACCTCAGGGGATCCCCGGACTTCAAGTGAGGTGCAGGGCAGAAGTGTGAGGTGCAGCTTAAAGGGAGGAGAAAGGTGTAGTCCGAAAAAATCCTGTCTGGCCCACTCATCTACTGGGAGAGGGTTCTCCGAAGAAGTTCTCCGAGTTCCCCTCCTAAACCTCCAAACCTTGCCAGACAGCGACACCTGCTGGTGCCACCGGGATTTTTCTGTTCCTAAATCCTTTCTGAATCTGCAGCCGCCTCTTCTTTCCCCTGCCACCTCACCCCTTGCCACCAAAACACACGCGCTATCCCCTCCCTCCCTCCCTCCCTCCTTCCTTTTTAAACAGAAATTGGCCTTCCTCCAAGCGCCATTAATCTGGACCCCTCCCGGCTCCTTCCCTTTCGGTCTGGCCAGGACACCCCGGCACACTTTTTTGTTTGTTCATGATACGACTTTGGATTGATTAAGGTATGAAAATATGTTCCATGAAATCAACAGTGATTGATTATTAAGGATCGCCCGAGTGCCAGGCACTGCATTAGGTTCCGGGGCACAAAGACAAAAAACATTAACTGGTCCTTGTCCTCAGGGACTTCTAGTCTATCAGGAGAAAGGAGAGTAGCACATATAAGTAGATTATACACGATGAATACAAGAAGTGTGAAAAATGAAGTGAATTGTGGGGACACATCTCAATCCTGTACCTCACCCTTATGACAGCATGAAACACTGGCAGGAATCCTGGCTCTGGAATCAGAGGATCTGAGTTCAAATCTTCCCTCTTGCATTCACCACCTTGAATAAGTCTCCTATTCCACGGGCCTCGTTTGTAAATTAAATGATTGAATTAGAGTTTCTGAAGGCTCTTCCAGTTCTGTTTATGAAGCCTCAAAAGATCAGCATATGTGCTAAGAGTCATTTTAGTTGGAAATAATTCTGATTTTTTAAAAAATCACGAAATGGGAATGTAGCCTGATGCAGAAACGAGGCGGATTCTTGGCACAGCCGATAGGATAATAGATGGGAGGCGAAAGGGGCCCTTCCAAGAGGAGCTGAGGAACTCCAGGACTAGAAACAGGAGGCCACACGGGAGGCCATTTAGGAAGGGAGGGCCACAGCTGCTTTGGGTGGCCTGGCCATGACTGCGAGCCCCCTTTCCTAAACTATGCTTGTGCCCCCCCCCTCCTGTCGGCTCCCCTGGGGGGAGGGAGGGAGGGCGGTTCAGAAAGAGACCTTTCTGGCTGGTGGGCAACACTGAAGGCTGGCACTACTGCCTCCAGGGAGGCATTATTCCCAGCCACTTCCACTTCCTGTTGGCGGCGGTCCTTGATGCACCCAGTTCCCCTGGTGGCCCTTCTTCCCCCCCCCCCACATCCCTCTATTGCGCAGCAGATGTGCGGTGGCCCCTGGGGAGCAGTGCAGGAGGCCGTGTTCCTCCCGGCTGTCCATCCTGCCCCTGGGATGACTCCACCATGGAAGCTCCGGGCACGGGGTGGCAACTTCAGTGCCCACTTCGCTGTTCCTGGTCATTCAGTTATTGGGAAAGTGGAAAAGCTGAAGCTCCAGGTCCCCCCCCCCCCCACTCCCTAACCAGCCTCTCCCTCTCCAGGAGGCGGTTTCCCGCAGCCACGCCTTTGTCCTCTTCCTCCAAGGGTTCTTCTCCCTCTAGGCAGGCGCCCCCTTTGTGGTCTTTGCCCTTCCGTCGGAGCACCACTGGGCGAGGGCAGCTCTGCTCGGGCAGCCCTCCCTTCCCTCCTCCATCCCCGGGCAGTGGGGCAGATCACGGGAATCCCGCCCCCCCCAGCCTCTGGTGACCCAGCTCTGGCCATCTGGGAGGGCTGCCTCGTCCAGATGGCCCTGGAGAGAAGCTGCGGAAACAGCCGGGCGGGGCGGGACTTCCTCTGCCCTCAGAAAAGGCACCCCCCCAGGCCCCGCCCTCTGATGCCAGGGCTTCTCCCCGCGCCCTTTCACCGCCCCAGGAGGGCTCGAACCCCGCTGCTCAGGGCCCGGGAACCAGGGGGTGAAGGGCCGAACCACGCGCCTCTGCGCACCTCTGCATAAAGGCTCGCCTCTTCCCACCTTACCGTCACCGAGCTAAACAGGGCCCAACCAGTGTTTCCCGGGAGCCCAGGGCCGTGAAGGGGCTTGGCGCACAGGCTTCTGAGGCAAGATTTGAACCCAAGGCCTCGGCCCCCTCCACTATAAACTAGGGACAAAATGGTGCCTCTCCCCCAGGGCTTAGTGCCCCCCCCCCATTTCTAGCATCCGAGTTTTCCTCGGGCCCCTTCCCATGTCCCTTCAAGCCCGCGAGTCCTTCCGGCCGTAAAGGAGCCTTTGCCCCACCTGACGCACCTTCTGGTCTGGTCGGCTTTCCTCTCTTTTAGGCCGGGCTCTTTTAAGTTTGATTGGGGGCCCTTGGTTTGGTTTCCCACTTCGCAGACACGCCTGGCACTGGCGCTTCCTCCCCCCCCCCCCCCCCCAGACAGAGAGAGTGACTGGGGGGGGAGGGGGAGGGGGAGAACCTTCCCTCAGAACAGACGACAGAAGGTCAAGAAAAAGCAGCGCCCCCTTGCGGCCGGGGCTGAGAGCCGCGTGGATAGCGAACCTCCCGGCTAGGGGCTCCCTCAGCTTCCGGAGGCTACAGCCAGGCCCCGCCCTTTCTCTTCTAGGCTCGCGCGGCTCCCTTAAACTGGCGGACACGGAAGCCCCCTTTGGCTAGCGGCGCTGTCGGGCCCTCGCAGCGATCCCGGCGCACTCCGGCAGCTCGTCGCTGAGCTCCCGGGAGGGAAGAGCCCAAATTCCTCCAGGGGACCCGAGGACGGAGCGTCGGAGTTGGCTTTACGACGGTAACCCAGAAAAAGAGGAGCCGCGGACAGGACCGCCCGCGAGGGCGGACGCTTTACCAGCACCCAGCCTAGGGAGGGCTGCCTGGGGGAAGGCCTTTGACCCAAGGGGAGAATCCCGGGGGCCGGAGACGCCCCCCAGCGATGGGAGGGCCCTCCCCGCCCCGACTCCCGGAAGTTGCGCTTTTCGCTCCAGGGGAAACTCCTGGGACCAGGTCCACGTGGAGGTGTTCGTCGTCAGGCTCACTGGGCTACAATGGGGGCTTCTAGATTCCACGGGGGCATCTTTCTCTCCGTTGTCGCCCTTGGGGGTCTCTCGCACTCTCCACTTCGTTAGCACGGGCTTATGGAGGGGCTCCCCACTTGGGCCTGCTGGATAGAGCCCGGGTTTGGGCCTTGGGGATAAGGAAGGCCCCGGGAAGGAGTCGAGGCAGCTAGCCCCAAAGGCGTGGCCCCAGTGAAGGGCTGCGTTTAGAAGATGCCCCCGGGGGGCAGCTGGGTAGCTCAGTGGATTGAGATGGGAGGTCCTGGGTTCCAATCTGGCCTCAGACACTTCCCAGCTGTGTGACTCTGGGCAAGTCACTTGACCCCCATTGCCTAGCCCTTACTGCTCTTCTGCCTTGGAGCCAATACACGGTATTGACTCCAAGATGGAAGGTGAGGGTTAAAAAAAAAAATGCCCCCGGTGGGCCGGCAAATGCGGCACGTCCCATTTCCTGCCTGGAAGGATGGAGGGCAAAGCTGAGCGAGCGCCCCTCCCTCTGCCCCGACGCACTGCCGACCTCCGGGGTGCCGGCTGGTTCCTGGGTTCACTGTCTGTTCCACAGAGCACCTGAGCCCGGCCACAGGCCCTGCTCTGGGCCTGGGAAGGTTTTTCTGGAATCGCAGCGGAGAGCCTCTTCCTGGTGCATCTCCCTCCCTTCACAGGCAAAGAAGCCGGCGCTCGGATTTTCTCCCGGCCGAGTCTGGGTCCTCCGCGGGCTTCCCTCAGGGCCCAAGGGCGCTGCCCGCTGGCAGCTTCTCCTCCCCTCTGGCTCCCAAATGTCCTCACTGCCTCCCGCCCCAGCCCAGGGAGACTTCTGGAGCCGGGAGGCCCTGCATTCCCGGGATTGGGGCCGACCGTGGTTTTAGGATGGAGAGGGGGCGCCATGGCCGAAAACCGCCCGGATCCACTCCCGAAGGGGGCCCAGCCGGGAAGCCCGGCCCCCCCTCACTCCGAGACACGGGGGGGGGGGGGGGGGGGCGGGCCCACAAGAGCCGCGGATGCCCTTCCTCTGACCAACCAGCCTAGGAGACGGTCAGTGAGCTTCTAAAGGGAAAGGAAAGAGCGGGCAGCGGAGGGCGCGTGGCCGTGTCCCCGTGGAACCCCAGGAAGCCAGGCGAACCATGAGCCGGGAAACTCCCTCCCTGCTCCCTTCCGTCTGTCTGTCCCGGGGACTCTGGACCTGGAAACACCCGGAGACCCTCCCTGGGGTCCCTTTGACCGGCCTCTAGACTTAAGATGGCCCGAGAGATGAATCTTTCTGCCCCGGCAGGCCCCGCCCCACCAATGCCCGAGGGCTGACCACTGCAGGCCCCGCCCCCCAGGGGCAGCTTCAGAGCGGATGTCCTCCGGAACAGCCTCCCCTTTCACGCTGTCCTCCGGGAACTGCTCCCCGCCTCGCTGGCCCCCGGCCACTCACTCCCCACGGGGCCCCCTAAACTAAGTTTCGCTTTGTTTTTAAGCTAAGCTTTGGAGTCTTGCATTCTTGCAAAAGAAATCCTTCCCGAACCCCAGGGGTGCACAGCAGAAGCCCCCACCCTTGTAGCCCAGAAAGGCTGAACGAACCCATTTACCTGGCTTAAGGGGGATCCGGGTTCCTCCCCAGGGAAAGCCCTGTTTCCTGGGTCTCAGGCTAACCCGGTCCGGGTCTCCTGGGTGTCTCCCCTTAGGCCAAAGCCCTTCACCCTGGGCTGGGTCCTTCCCTTTTGGGTCCATTGTGAACATCCGCCCGCCCGGTATTCCTGTCTGGAACTCCTCCTTTTCCTTTCTTACCGTTGTAGAGTCAATCAACTGTCCCTCCTCGGCAGCCCCGGGTTCCTCCTAGAAGGGCTCCCCGACTTTAATGGCTCCTAGCGGGTGGCTCTCCAGGGGTAACGTCCCCAGAGCCCTGAAAAAGTTGTGGCGCGGGCTGAGGAAAGGACCGCATGCTGGGCTTCTCCCCCTCCTGCTTGGCTTTTCTATTTGACAGTCTGTTATTTCCAGGTTAACAGCCACACCACCAGGGGGAGCACCTTGAAGAGAAAGCGTGTGCCCAAGGGTGCCCATGGTCCGAGGATGTGCCGTGTGGGGCTGCTTTCCAAGGCGCCAACCCCTGGGCCGCCAGGCTCTCTGCTGGGCACCTCCGCTGTCCTGTGGTCCCCGTGTGCAGGGCCTCGTTGGGGTTACCTGCTGCTTCCCAGCATGCCGTCTCTTCTCTTGGGACTCAGCCACCCACAAGCGTCTCCCTGAGAGCGTTTATGGCTCCTAACGCCTTCCGCACCGGACGCCCCGGAATCAGTACTTGGGCTGCTGCCGGCTCCCTGGATAGCTGCGCGTGTCCTGGACTGCTGGCCACAAGCAGGGCCCGAGAGGCCACCGGCAGACAAGTACCACCGCAGGGACTGACCAAGGCCACGGACCATCGGAAACGCCCTGCTTGTGCTTCGGGCCCTTTCCGGGGAGCCCCCACACTCTGGCTCCTCCGCGGAAACCTAGCTCTGGGAATACAGACTAGGAAGCCGCTGATTTCCTGCTTCCTTCCGTGTCTACTTCCTACCAAGTGTCGGCTCCGAGCAGGAGAGCAGCAGGGGCTAGGACATGGGGTGAGGCTGGCACGGGCCCGCACCCCAGACGCCCAGCCGACTACTGCCAGGGGAGCTGGCTGCCCTTGCATCCTGGTGCCTCTGAACCCAGCAACCCCAATGACCCCCCCCCAGGCTCCTCTAGACCCCCTTTTGTCCTCTAGATGTAAGGGGGACAAAGAGATGAATCTTGGTCAGATGAGGCCCCACCCCACCCCGCCAAGGGCCTGAGGGCACCCATCTAAAGAGTATAAAACCCCCAGAACCCATGTCGCTGGGGGACGGCCTCTCCATCCAGGCTGTCCTCCCAGGGACTGCCCCCCACCTTGCTGGCCCACCCTGCTATCCTCCTGGCCACTCTAGACACTACTCTCTAAATGAATAAATCTCTTTGTTTTTAAGCTAAGTTTGGAGTCATTGCATGCTTGCAAAAGGCATCCTTCCCGAACCCCAAGGGTGTCTTTCCACACCCATAACAGTGACTTGCCCAGGGTCACACAGCTGGGAAGTATTGGAGGTCACATTTGGACCCCGGGCCTCCTGTGTCCCGGCCTGGCTCTAGCCCCCAGCCATCAAGCTGCCCTGAAGGTCTAGGACTTTTTAGAACCCCATCCAGCAAGGACCAGCGAGATGCCCTAAGCCCAGATGGGGCCTGTTTTTAAAATGGCCCCTTGCTGGCGCCCCTCGTTGCCTCGCCACAGCATCGGGGCCAGGAGGGTCCTTGGAGGGCAGCCTTTGCTAGCAGCCACAGCGCTCCCAGAAGGCCCTGTGCACCAGGGTTCGGGGTCTCGGGCGGCGGAGACACCCCTCCATCCCGCTGCCGGACAGCGGACAGTTTTGTCTGTGGTTTCCACGTTCTGGGTCCAAGCAGGAGCCTCGTCATTCTCCTTCCGCACGACGCTTCCTGGTAGCTCTGCCAGCCTCGCCCGCCAAACACCCCAAGATCAGCCCCCCCATCCCTGGGCACGGCAGGCAGTGGAAGGCCTCTCGGAGGCTTCTCTTCCCCCACCTCCTCATGGCCAGAAGCCCGAGCTCGGCTGAGATGGGGACCGCGGGGAGCAGACCTGGGTCACGGCCCCCAATATCTGCTGTCTTACTTTCCCCAAGAAAATAAAGGGTCCCCCAAAGCCCTCGGCAAACGGGCCAGCCCGGAATTCCAGAGGAATCGGCTCTCCCTCAGCCGAGGAACGCACAGGCCTCTCTGCCTCCTTTTCCCCGGAAGAGGCCCTTGGAGGCCCAGCGGCGAGTTCGGACCTCCCTCCTGAAAGCGGGCCAGCCGGGCTGCTGAGGGTGGACAGGCTCCCGGCCTGCTGGGCCCAGGCCCGTCCACGGAACAAAGCAGGCCAGCGGCCGGGCCGTCGGGGTAAATGGCCAAAGCAGAGGGGGGCAGAGTTCTGGGGGACGGGCGGGGGAGCCCCCATACTTTGGCCTCGGTATGCCTTTGTGGAGGAAGCCGGGTCATTCCAGGCCAGATGGGAAACCAACAGAAGTAGCATCAAGGCGATTCCCTGCCTCCGTTTCCCCGACGTCTTCGGCCCCAGACAGCCGCCCCTGCTTTGCTCCCTCTGATTGCAGCGGGGAGCCGGCGGAGCGTCCTCTCCTCCTCGGCCGCGTCCCGTTAGGCTGGGCCCCCGCAGGACAGATTCTTTCACTCTTCTCAGGATCCCCAGCAGTTGGCCCCCGCCTGCCTCTCACACCGCAGGCGCATCATGAATGCTCCCGGCGGCCGGGTGACTGCGGATGGCGCTAAGCCTGGAGTCGGGAAGGCCCGAGTTCCAATCCCGCCTCTGATGCTCACCGCGTGTGACCCCAGGAAAGTCGCCTCACAAACTCTGTTCGCCTTGACCCGCTGGAGAAGGAAATGGTGAAGCCGGTCCATATCTTTGCCGAGAAAGCCCAAGTGGGGTCACAACGAGTTGGGCGCGATGAAACAGTTGAAGGACAGCAATAATGACTGTTTGTTGACTGCCTCCTTTCCATTTCTCTGCTCTAGTCTAGCCCCCTCTTCTCTCAGACTCTGGGGCCTCCCCCTCCCCACTTACAGCAGCCTTGGGGGAGGGGCCTTGGTTATCCCCATCTTACTGCTATGGAAACCGAGGCGGAGAAGGTCAAGTGCTTCGCCCAGGCCCCTCCCACACTGACAGTGAGTGAGGCGGGATTCCAACTGGGATCCTCCCCGTCTAACTCTCCACTCGGCGTGCCCCGGGGTGCTGCCTCTTCCTTTCTAAAGCAGGAGGATTCTGAGGCACCATCCTAGCCGCGCGGTGATGGTGTGCTGGGTTTTCAGGGGCCGCTCAATGTCTGAAATGCTCTGGAATCCCCAGTGGCCACTGGAAGCCCCCTCTAGTTTGGGGGGAGATGGCCAAACCCGGGGCGCGGCCACCCCTTCCCTCGAGTTGCTGCCCCGCGAGGCTTTTTGACTGCCGCAGGATCTTGGCTCCTTCCGCACGCCTCCATCCATGGCAAGCCAGCCCGGGCGACTCGTGGGAAGCCCGCGGCGCATCCTTGTTACCAGCCTTTGCTTCTGTCGGGCCTCTTTGGTCCAGAATTTGTCCTGTTTCACCTGCGTTCGGGGTGCCGGGCAGGCGGGCAGGCGGCCAACAAACATCGATCCATGCCCAAGTTCCGGGGACAGGAAGGAAGGCAGACAACGGTCCCTGCCTGAGAAGCTCCGGCTGATGGGGAAGCCTCGATGCGAATAGCCACGCACAGAGCGAGAGCGGTCCCAGGGCACTGGGCTGGGGCTGTGTGGCCGGCTTGGTGGCGCTGCCTCCTGGGGCGGCCTCGGGCCGGGGACTCGCAGGCCCCTCGGACCCGGGACGCTGGGTTGGACTTGGAGGTCATCTTCTCCCAAGCACTGGCCAGGTGGTCTATTGATCAGCTCGTCCTCAGGGTGGGAAGATGATGGATGGGAGCGTGCAGAGAGATGATTGGGGCTTGACACCAGGAAAAGCTTCCTAGCAAGGGTCCCTGCCCGAAGAGGGAGTGGGAAGCAATGAGCTCCCCTTCCTGTAGATAAACAGGCATGGAGAGACGAAGCGTTTATTTAGTGCTTGCTGTGTGCCAGGGGACGGATGAGGCACCAGGACTGCAGTCAGGAAGACTCATTTTCCTTAGTTCATATCTGACCTCAGACAATTGCTAGCTGTGTGACCCTGGGCAAGTCACTGCATCCTGCTTGCCTTAGTTTCCTCACCTGTCAAACAAGATGCAGAGGGAAAGAGCAAACCATTTCAGTATCAAGAAAACCCCCACTGGGGTCACAAAGAGTCTCACGCAACTAAAAAATGGCTGAATTGAACTATGGGTCCGATCCCATGCCAGATCTTTAGGCAGGGAGTGAACACCCATTTCTCAGGACTTGGGAGAGGGGATTACTGAGGCTGAAAGAGAGCACTCTGCCTGGCTGAGCCTCAGTTTCCCCATCTGTAAATGTTCATTCTTTTCTCTGTGCAGTTTATAGCAATGCCCTTGGCATCGCAGTCTCCTTTTGAAGTCTGAGTGAAAGGGGTGAAAATGGTACAAGAGCCTAAAGGCCAGGAAGAGGCCCTCCGGGGGCCCAGGATGTAGGTCTATCCTATGAGAATCTAAAGCAGAAACAGACCATTGGATGCATGATTTATTGGTGTAATGGAGACTTTCCTTCTTTATTAATGGGTCATTGCTGAGAACACAAAGCGCCCCCTCCTGCGTCCGTCCTCCGTGGCCGGGGCTCAACCTGCCCCCTCCCTGAGAGGGAATTAAGAGTGGGGCCCAGCTGGAGGGCTCTGATGGGCTTTTAATGACAGGGCCCTGCACAAGGCCCAGGGAAGATGGGCCGGGAGCACCAGCTGGCGGCTTTTGTTCCTTTTGTTCACCACTACTGCTCGTGCCCTCCCCCCAGCCACACACGCTACCAGCCTATTCCTTGGCCTGCCAGGCCTCCGAGAAGGGCCCCACAGGGCTGGAGGAAATTCGAATTTCAAGCGGGAGGGGGGCAGACAATGGGAGGTGAGGGCACACATCCTCTCCATTAGCCCGACCCTTGTGGGCGGCAAAGGAAGCCAGGCAGTTCTTGGCTCTCCCCCCACCGGCAGCCACCACGTCTCCTCCCAGGATTGGCCCCTCTCTGTTCCCCAAGGGCTGCCCGGGGTCTTTATTCCCCTGGAATGGATATTTCCCGACCATTTCAATTCCTAGGCTGGTTGATGCTTGGGCTCCTCCTCATCTATGGCCTGGGGGAAGGTTGTAGGTTTGGGTCCTCAAGAGCCTGGCCATGGGGCAGATCCTGCCAGCTTGGAAGAAAGGCTCTGGGGCTAGTTCTGGAGGTTGTGCCCAGAACTGGCCACCAGGGGATGTCACAGAACTTGGAAAGCAGATTGGTGGCGATCTGCAGGGGCAGAAGGCCTGTCTTTGTGCCCACACGGGTCAGGGCTGCTGCCCTGGCAACAGAGACCCCAAGGGACAGAAGATGCCCTCAGAGGGACTGGAAGAACTTGTGGCCACTCGTCCAGCCTAGGGCACAGTTAGAGACTGAGGATGGACCATCCCCCTGTCTGTCACAATCAGTTCCCCCAATGGGCCTCAGTCTCCTCACTTCAGACAGAGGGGATTGGAACAGATGGATGACCTCCAAGGGCCTCTCCCTCCCAGCCTTAAACCTGGCAAAGCTGATGACACATTGTACGGATTCTTCACGGTCGCAGAGAACCTTAGAACTCTGTTAGGATCCTCCTGGACTAGAGCACAGCCTCCTAACTGGCCTCCCTCTGCCATCCTCCTCCCAGCTGGAGATCTCACTCACCATGTTGCTCCCCTGCTCAGTAATCTCGGCTGGATCCTTATTGCTTAAGGCAGTGGTTCTCAACCTTTCTAATGCCATGACCCCGCAATACAGTTCCTCATGTTGCGGTGACCCCAAACCAAAACATTATTTTGGTGGCTACTTCAAAACTGTAATTTTGCTACAGTTATGATTCAGAATGTAAATACCTGCTATGCATTATGTATTCTCGTTGCTACAAATCAAACATAATTTAAACAGTGATTAATCACAAAAACAATATTTAGTTATATGTTGAGAAATATTAATCCAGCAGGAGGCAGCCTGAGCACTGGGGCGGGAGGTAAATCCTGCCTGGGGAGGGGGTCCACAGACGGTGCCTTCTTTTTCCTGTCTTCTCCCTCCAGCTCGAGCCTCAACTTCACTTTGCTGGGGTTACTCGGCTCCGTTATCTGCTCCAGTACTAGTTCTTAACCCCTCCAGAGCCAGAACCCAGGTGCTCTCTCTGGGTCTCTGTTTGAGTCCGGTCTCCAGGCAACAGGGTAAATCCATCTCCCCTCATAGGGGGAGGGCTGCTGATAGGTAACTAATATTAGTACAATGTGTGGGCAGCAGGGTCCCCGTTCTTTCTGAGATCTTGCTGTAAAGTAGTGTGATTTCTCAGTGGCCAAAACTATCGGAAAAACATATCGGAAATATGTGTTTTCCAATGGCTTTAGGTGGCCCCTGTGTTTTGGTCGTTTGACCCCTGCTGGGGTCATGACCCACAGGTTGAGAACCACTGGCTTAAGGAATCCAGTCCAAATGGCTCAGGCATCTGAAGCCTTCCCTGGCCTGGCCCCAACTCACCTCCCCAGCTATCTTACACCCTACATGTCAGATATAATGGAAGGGGATTTCTCCTCCTCCTCCTCCTCCTTCTCCTGTTCCTCTTCCTCTTCTGGTTTCCTTTCAGTGTGCCATCTCTCCTCTACCCTCCTCCCACTGTACTGAGTCCATGTGGCACCCCTGCTCTTCACCTCCTGAGAAGCTCCTCCTTGGCCTTCCCACATTTCCAGGGGCTCCTCCTCCATGGAAGCACTGCCTGGTACTCTCAGACCCCAAGCTTTGGATGGTTACTCCTGTTGCCAGATTGTGCCTCCTGTCCCAGGATAGGCTGGACAAGCCTGGAGCCACTCACAATCAGTTTGAAGAAAACTCTTCCTGAGTCCTCAGTTTGAGGCAGCCCCAGGCTTCTCACAGGGTTGGGTGCGAAGCACACATTGCACAAATGTTACTGGAATCGAGTCAATGCCCTGGTGTCCCAGCCTCCTGACTCCTGGTTTCCATCCTTGCCCCAAGTCATCTGGCTGTCTACCTTCCTGACTCCCTATTCCTTCCCTCTGAGGTACTTCTCTCTAGGCCTGGAAATGAGTGAGAAACAGTCCTCATTCCAGCCCCTGCTGGCCTATGTTAGCTTAAATAGTTGGCCTGGGGAAGGAAAGACTGCATTTGGAACCAGAGAGCCCGAATTGTAGCTCTGCCACTCACTGCCTCCAATTAGGCACTCCCCCTTCCTGAGCCTCATTTTCCTCCTTTGTAAAATGGGCATGATAATCCCTGCCCTGTGTCCCTAATAGGGAACCTGAGACTCAAAAAGGTGGAGTGACTGGCCCAGTATCTCATGGCCTGTTAGCATCTGAGGTCAGCTTTAAACCCAGGTGTTCCCCCGTGGTTTCTCCAAGTCCAGTGCCCTCCCCACTAGATGATGCTCATTAAATGAAATATTTGTATCCTAGTCCTTAACAGCTAGCCTAGAGAACCAATGCCACGAATGCAAGGTGCCATCCTAGGCCACACAAAGGGAGATGCAATACATGGGTAGAAGGTGACTGTCCCGTTGTTCTTAGTCCCAGATGGACTACATCTGGAGTCTTGGGCTCAGGTCTGGGCACCACAATTCAGCAAAGACATTGAGAGTGCCCCAAGGAGGCCATCAGAATAGTGAAATGCCCCGTCCATGCCTCGTGGTGAA
Organism: Monodelphis domestica; assembly: GCF_027887165.1. Lineage (NCBI taxonomy): Eukaryota > Metazoa > Chordata > Mammalia > Didelphimorphia > Didelphidae > Monodelphis > Monodelphis domestica. Next base: position 1,063,518 of record NC_077232.1, read on the forward strand.
GGAATTGAGAACCTTTAGCCCAGAACCAGGGACATGAAGGGCTGCGATGCAGAACATTAGATATAAAGGGGGGAGCAAGGGATGACTGTTGCTAAGAGGGAGGTACATTGAAGCTTGATGGGAGGAAGAACTTGCTAAGAACCACAGCTGCCCCCAAACAGTGGCAGCAGGTTTCCCTCCCTGCAGGGACATCGGCATGGACTGGCTGGCTTGTCTGGCATGTTGTAGAGGAGAGAGTTGCACTAGGAATGCGGGGCAGGTTCCTGCCGACTCTGAGGTTCCGGGATCACATAGTATCCCATCGCATGAGAAAGCTAGTCCATTGTCTTTCCTGCTCAGAGACCCTCAGGACCCTTCATGAAGCTGTTGGTCTCCATAGCCAGGTGGAAGGCTGACTGTGAGCACCAGCATTTGGTCTCTTTCCTTTTAGATTCCAACCACATTTCCCGCAGAATTCCCACCGGTTTCTCTGTGCCCACTTGCATTCGGGTCTCCAAAGAGCATGGCAGGCATTGGCTTCATCTGAAGAACTTGGGGAGTGCCATTTAATTCTCTGGCCCAGGGACAGCAGCTCTCTCCACGGTGGCCCCCTTGCCTCTGCTCTCCATGACCCTGGCCTGGAAGTGGCAGTGCGCTCCCCAAAATGCTTTATCCTCATCACCCTTGGGAGTGTGATGCAGCCTATTCCACTGATTCCTTCATTGTCTATCCGCCCGGGAGATCCTAGGACCCTCCTTTGTATTCCTCTGAACTGGGGACTCAGGAAATCTGGGCACCCTCCCGGAGGGAAGGAAAAGTCTTGGGCCCAGAGCAGGGAAAGACGAAGGAAGGAAGACGGAGTGGGGGGGGGGGGAGGGAGGGGAGAGATGGAGGGAGACTTTGATGCCACTTTATAGCACAGCTCCCCGGTCTGGGATTCAGGACCATGGCCAGAGGCAGGCAGGCAGGCGAGCTTCCAGAGCTACAGCAGCTGCAGCTGTGTTCTAGCTGGCTTGGGATCCCTCGATCGGGTTCCTCTGCTTGTCACCTGCCTAGTCGGAGGATTAGCAGAAGCCACCCATTCTACCAAGCCCTCCCTGAGACACCCAGCTGAGAGGAATCCCTCCGCTGCTCCCAGTCCATTCTCATTTGGGCCCTCCGCATCCACCTCCTCCTCACTGAAGGCAGGGAGGGACTTCATATGCTTCCTTAGCAGGGCTTGCACAGAGGAGACCCTGACTGGATACGGAGAAGAAGAGCTTCATAGAACCACCCAGCCGCACCTCATGAACTGTCTGCCTCTGCAGGGGATGGGGTAAGGGAAGGGGATAATGTGGCCCCCACGTGCCTTCTATCTCAGGGCTTTGGGAGGTGGTGAGGGGCTCAATGTGTGCTGAAGTAGGTAGGGAGGGCTTCCTGGAGAAGGTGGCACTGGGATCTGCATCTGGAAGGTGGAAGGCATCCTGGGCAAAAGAACAGCAGAAATAAAGAGCCAAGAATGGGGTCTGACACTGACTGAATGTGGGACAGTCTCTCAGGGTTGCTACCACCATGATGTAGGGACTAGAAGGCTGGACTGGGGATCTAGATGATCTAGGTTCAGATCTTCCTTATTTACTTCCTAGCTGTGTGACCCTAGGCTAGTCCCTTTACCTCTCCAACTCCATTTTTTCATCTGTATGAGGGTGTTGAAGTCTTCCTGGGGCCCTCATTCAGGAGGGGAATGGAGGAACACCTACCTCCATGACATTTATTTCATTGTAAATGTGCTTTGGGGGACGTGGATATCTTCTGGGCTTGCATTCCTTTTACACTATTTTTATATATTGCCCAGAGAAAACATGGCTTAAGAGAGAAAGAGCTGCTCTTAGACTCAGCACCACTTGACTCTGAATCCTGTCTCAGGCATTCTCTGCCTGTGTCACACTGAGCAAGTCCCTTTCCTTCTAGCTGCCTCAGTTTCCTCATCTGTAAAATGGTGATAATAATAGCACTCACTCCCAGGATCAAATTGTGTGGACAAACCTTACTGTGCAATAGAAATGCTAGCTTGTCTCCATCATCTTCTTCATCACTATTATTACCTCTACAACAGCTATTATCACTACTCCTACTGCTGCTGCTACTACTACTACTACTACCTCCACTACTACCACTGCCAGCACTACTACTACTACCCACACTAAACCAGTCTGAAAAATAACGATTTGTTTCCACGTCTGAAGGCAAACACACCAGTGTGAGGAGATGAGGTTGGACATGGGTCCCCAGGACCAAGCAATAAGAAATCTCGAGTCCTCAGAGCTGGGGCAATGACAAAGACAGAACCTCGGAATGAGAAGGGACTTGAGAGGTCCTTGAGTTCAAGGACAAGTCCTTCTACAACATGGCAGACAGCATCCATCATGCCCCACCTGGAACACTTTTCAAGACAGAGAACTCATTACCACTAGAGAGGATCATTTTCTTTCTTGGAAAGCTCTTGCTTTTATACTGAGCAGCAATTAGAGGCCCGCTGACTTCCTCCTGGTCCTCTTCTCCCTCATGCCCACCTTCATTCCCTTGCAGAGTGCTGCTGGTTCTACAGCCCCCCTCAACTTCTCTCCTATCCAAGCCTCTCTCTCCCTTCCCACAGCTACCACCCTAGTTCAGACCCAGGGCACCCCTCCTTGGGCTACTTCCATAGCCTCCTAACTGGCCTCCCACTCTCCCTCCCTCTTCCACCTGGCTGATTTTCACAAAAGCTGTCTGGCCTTGTTGCTGCCTTATTCAGCAGGCTCCGGGGGCCCTCTCTGACCTCTAGGAGCAAACGAAAATCCCTTTGGCATTCGAAGCTCTTCAGAACTCGACCTCCTCAGGCTAGTCAGCCAGATTGGCCTTGCTGCTGCCCCTCTCGTGGGACGCTTCATCTCTTGTGTCAGTAACAGCCTCTGCTCAGGCTTCCTCTCGGTTCCCTCCTCCTCTCTGCCTCTTGGAATCCCTGGCTCCCTGCCTAGCTCCAGGGCAGCCAGCATGTCTGAAGCTGTGCCCGTCTGCCCCTCTCCCACCACGTTGCCTGGCATTCACTCTGGGCGGGCTGTGCATTTACTGCCATTTGTGCCCCCTGAATAGCTGTCAGCTCCGTGAGGGTAACATTTTTGTCTTTGCATCCCCACAACCCAGGCCAGTGCTGGCACCCAGTAAGGGCTGCACAAACGGTCAGTCTCCCGGGGGAGGGGCAGGGTGGCCAACGAGTCCTGGGACTCCAACTGATGATGGCCTGGGGCTATTTTCCGGGTCCCCAGAGGTGGCCACTAAGGCTTCCTGGGGGGATTCCCAGGCTGGGAGGGGCCAGCACGTTTCCTCCCCCCGGGATGGTCAGTTCACATTCATCAGTCGTCTAGTCTCCATCAGCTGGCATAATCATAGGGGCCATTCTCTAGCAGTGTAAGGACTGTAAATGGTACCCCATTTTATTGTCACAGCTCTGGGGGCAGGGTAGGTACTGTTGTTAAGTCACACGTAGGAAAGAAGGGCTGTTTATCTTCATTTTACAGATGAGGAAACAGAGGCAGATGAGGGTCAGATACCTTTGGTGAGAATCGCTTTGGCAGCCAGGTGGAAGATGGCCTGGAGAAGGAAGAGAGTGGGAGGGCTACTGAAAGAGCCCAAGGAGAGGTGTTGGGGGTCTGAACTAAGCTGGTGGTTGTGTGAATGGAGAGATGGGATTGGATAAGAAAGATGTTGGGGGAGGAGGACGGAGAGCCAACAGGACTTTGGAATAGAATGGATATGGGCATGAGGGAGAGAGGGCCAGGAGGAAGTCCTAGGGGCTCGAATTTCTCTTCCATATAAGAACAAGAACCTATCAACTTGCTTAGGGTCACCCAGCTAGTATCTAAATCTGGATTTGAACTCGGACCTTCCTGAGTCCAGTCCCAGCCTTCATTCCACTGAACCATGAGCTGGGTTTTCTAAAGAAGTCATTACTAAGTGGATCTGCCAGAGCAGCTGCTCTAAGCCATCTTCCCTAAATTCTGTGGGAGCACTTTTCCACAGGTCCACGTAGAGTCCAGGAAAAGGTGGCTTCCAATTGATGGAGCACGTGTGGCAAAGGGGGAGTGCGCAGCAGGGCTAGGTCTCCAGAAGAGCCTGCTGCTCCTTGTGGAATGCTCAGGGTTTCCTTTGGCCAAGCCCAACTCTTCTTCTCAGAGAATTTGCTTGTCTTTTGCTCCCAACACCATCAGCTGTTCAGAGACGTACTACTAGGGCTGGGACCCTGGTGGGAAGTCCAGTCTGCTGACCTTTGACCCTCTGGCCTTCCTCTAAGTGTGGGGGTCTTCCTAGCCCAGACAATCACCCCCTTACGTAAGCAAGCGACAAAATTCGAAAACGAGACCTCTCAATTGTTCAGCAAGTGAGAAAGCCAGCTCTTCAGATGCTCTGGACGAGCTGTCGATCGATCAATCAGCTTTCTGCTCCAGAAAGCCCTGGGTTCATTTGGGACTTCTTGAGGGAGTGCTGCTGCACAGGAGCTTTGTTAATGGTGGTGGAGAGACTGGGCCAGGCACTTTGGGTCATCCACACAATAGTGGCCCAACCCAGGGCCCAAAGCTGTGAAGAGGGACCCAGGAGCGAGCGGTTCTGGCCAAGCCCCTGAGAGAGAGTCTGCTGGGGAGAGGGAAGAGGCATTGGCCTCAGCCTCAGCCTCCTCTCCTATGTGGGGCCAGACGAGGAGGAGCTGGGCACTTGGGGAGGCCAAAAGATGCTTGCCATCTTCCTTTATGTTCATTCTAATTCTCTCGCCCGCCCCCTTCCCCCTCCCCACAGAGAAGGCAAGAACGAGGCACTCACCATCTACGGGAAGTCATGGAAACATAGTTCTCCATTGGCCATATTCTGCAGGGGGTGGAGGCAAGAAATAGAGGGGAAATGCTTCACTTGGAGGGCCCGGAGCCCACCATTGCCCTCTCTGGAGGAGGACCATTTCCACCCCCAGGCCTTTGGAGCTGATCAGAGTAGCCACCTCTGTCGCCACGTGTGCTCTCCTGGTTCTGCTCGCTTCCCTTGGAACTAGTTCATGCCAGTCCCCCCAGGCTGTGCTGAGGCTCCCCCACCCCCATCATCTCTTGGAGCACCACAGTGTTGCGTCCCAAGGAGAATCCACAGCTTGGTCAGCCATTCCACTTCTTTGCCACCACTGGAAGACCTTCCGCAAATGCTTTTCCTTTCATCTCCTTGATATATAATCTGGCAATGCCAATGCTGGGTCCAGGGGCATCCCCGGTCACATGACCCCTTGGGTGTGCTTCTAAACTGGCCTCCAGAAAGGGGGGATCATTTCACAACTCCCCCAGCTGCGCCTTAGTGGATCCGTTTCCCCACCACCCCTGCAGCACCACTGCCTACCTAATGGGCGTGAGGTGCTACCCCGAGGTGTTCCGACTTGCATCTCTCTAATGATTAGTAATTTAGAGCATTTGCTCTATGCTTCTTGGTAGCTTTGATTTTTTCCTCTGGAAATTGCCCCTTTCTATCCCTGGCTAATTTATCACGTAGGGATGGCGCGGATTTTGACCCATCTGGCTTCGTTCCCCACTTAGCTGAGAAACGAGGCCTTTATCAGAGAAACTCTGTAAACGTTTTTCTGTTTCTAATTTTGACGGCGCCGATTTTATTTGTGCAAAACCTTTTTGTGTCACGTCAATCAGAATGATCCATTTTGCCTCCTGGGAACCTCTCTGCCTCTTGTTTGACCGTGAACTCTTCCTCTAGCCATACAACAGACAGGTACATTTTTCCGTGCGCCCCATATTTGCTGAAGATTGTTTTTTGTCTGACCCGTGTACCCATTTTGAGCTTTCCTTGGTATTTGGTGAAATGTTGGTCCATGCCTTGGGTTTCTGCCACAATTCTTTCCAGCTTTTCTAGTAGTTTTTTTCAAATCATGAATTCTGGACCCAATAGCTGGCTGGGAGCCTTGAATTTATCCAACTGACGTTACTGTGCTCAGTTGCTTCGATGTGTACTTAATCTATTGTATTAATCAATCACTCTGTTTCTTTTCTGGTCCCAATCTGTGATTATTACCACTATGTAATAAAGTCTGACATCGGGCACTATTAGGCTACCTTCTTTCTCTTCTTTTTCTCATTGATTCTTTGATTAATCTTGACTTTTTGTTCTTCCGGATGAATTTTGTTGTTACTTTTTTCTACCTTTACAAAGTCATTCTTGAGTAGTTTGTAGATATATAACTGAATAAATGAATTCATTTAGAGAGTGCTGTGATTCTCATTCTGTTGGCTCAGTCTGTCCATGAGCAATGAATATTTTTCTGCCCACTTGACTTTGTCTTTATCTGTGTGAAGAGTATTTTGTAATTGTGTTCATGTAGTTCCTGGGTTCCTCTTGGCATCTAGACTTCCAAGTGTTTTATCCTCAAGTTATTTGCAGTAGAATTTCTCTTTGTGTCTCTTGCTGCTGGATTGGAAATGCGAATGACGCATCCACCTTTATTTTCTGCACTGCAATTTGGCGAAAGCTGTTAATTGTTTCTCGTGGTTTTTAGTTGATTTTCTAGAGTTCTCCTAAGTAGAGCCTCAGCCCACCTGCAGAAAGAAATCTTTTCATGGCCTCACTGTTTGTGCTGATTTCTTCCGTTTCTTTTTCTTACCTTATTGCTAATGCAATGTCGAATAGTGACAGTGTTAATGGGCATCCTTGTCTCCTCCCTGATCTTACTGGGAAGGCTTCTTGGTTCTCTCCATTAGAGACAGAAGGCTTGCTCTCGGTTTTATATTGATATTGCCTATCATCTTAAGGAAGCGTCATTGATTCCTAGACTTTCGAGTGCTCTTTTTAATGGGAAGGAGGGTTGTGTTTTGCCAAAAAGCCTTTTCTGCTTCTGTTGAAATAATCATATGATGTGGGGCCTGTGCGTGTGCTGTGTGTGTGTGTGTGTGTGCAGGTGTATGTGTGTGCATGTATGTGCATGTGTGTGCATGTGCATGCGTGTGCATGTGCGTGCATGTATGTGTACGTGTGTGCATGCATGTGTGCACGTGCGTGCGTGTGTGTGTGCGTGCGTGTGTGCACGTGCGTGCGTGCGCTTTCCTGATATGGTAAATGATGCGGGTAGTTTTCCTAGCATTGAACTAGCCCTACTTTTCTGGCTGGATTCCGCCTCCGCCCGGTAGAGGATGCTCGTGATGGGAGGGCCAAAGGATTTTCCCTCCATTTCCTCATAATATTCTCAAACAGCGCTGGCTGCTGACAACTGGGGACAGACTATAGCCAGGAAGTCATGAGCCGAGGCAGATTCAAGAGCCCCCCAAACTCTGCCTTTGAGGGGAACGAGGCTCCCAGCACCCCTCCCTGCGCTCCCTTTTCCCGTTCTGTCGGTCAAGGAGAGGAAGAGCAGGAGAAGCCATGAAACAGGAGCAGAGCAGACACATGCCTTGCTCCGGGGTCATTCATCTCCTTTCTCTGAAATGGATCCCATGGGCCTCAGTTTCCCTCTCTGTAAAGGGAGAGTTGGGCTCCCTGTCCCGGGATGGATGTGGAGGGGACCTCCGTCTCCACCTCCCTCTGCCTCTCCTTGGGCTTTCCTCAGGTCCGCTCAGATGCGCTCCACAGGGCGGGTCTCTGAGTCTCGGCTTCCTTTCTTCTTGTTTAACCCCCACTAGAGAGCGTGGGTGCGGCCTCGGGGGCCCAGTGCTCCCCCCATGGCAGGCTTCTTTAGGCCGGTTACACGGACCCCTGGAGGGTTCGTCCTCCCAGCTGGGAGGCCACACCGATGAGGCCAGATCTGGCTCAGCTCAGGAACGGCCCAAAGCAAGTGCCAGCCGAAGTGCGTGCGTGCGTGCGTGCGTGTGTGCGTGCGTGCGTGCGTGCGTGCGTGTGCCCGAAGACACGGGGGGACGCTGGGGGGGGACGGAGAGAGGAGAGGCTCCCACGGGCTGCCGCAGGGATTGAGCACGGGCCATGGGGGGCTCATCCCCGCCAAGGGGGCCGGAGCCGGGGAATTGTGCCACCTGCCAGACCAGCAGGAGAGACAGGCAGGAGGAAGCTGCTCCGTAAAGCCCCTCTCACCAAGGCCTCGGGGTGCACAATCTTCGCTACCCACAGACACGCGGGGAGCAGCACCCTCGAGTCCCGGGCCAGAGCTGCCCCTACAAGTCCGAGGGATGGCGTCGAGGGGGGCAGAGACTCTCCTATCTCCTAAGAGGGAGAGTCGGGGGAGCTGGAGGCACCCAGAGGGCCACAGCCGAGGACCGGCCCTCCCCTTGCCAACCTGAAGTTCCCTCCCGGACTCTCAGTTCCCTTCTGTAAAATGGGAAGAGCCAACCTTTCACTGACCTGCGTCAAGGAATCACGGCGATGAAAATGATGTGTACGAGTCCTCGAAAGCCTGCCTGACGTCCCCCATCCGTCCCGCAGGCTCGGGACTCGTCTGGATGAGGCCAAGGCGTGGGGGACCCCTGAAGCGTCCGTCACTCTTCTTGGGCTCCTCCCCGGCCTCTCCTCAGTCTGCTCTGGGAGCCTCCAGCTTTGCTCCTGTCCAGGCTTCCACAAACCCGGGGAGCACCATTCCAAGCTCCTGTGCGCGTGCTGGAGGGAGCCAAAGCACTCCAGGCCAGGAGAGCCTTCATCTCAGCCCCAGAGAGCGGGAAGGTGCACGGGGTTCACAGGGCCACTCCCTGCAGGAACTGGGAAAGGGTGCCACAGGAGAGACTCCCGGACGTCCCAGGGCACTCCAGTGCCCTGGGTCTGCCCGGACGGGGGGCTGCACTAAGGGCTTAAAGAGCAGAGGAGGCACTCGTGAACTGGGAAGTCGTGTGGGCGCGAGGAAGACGGGCTCTTCCACAGCAGGGGCTGCAGGATAAGAAAGGGGCGCTGGCCGCAGCATTCAGAGGAAGACTAGGCCAGGACGGGCGTGTCTATGCGAGGATATCGGGGAGTCCAAAGGGGGCCGGGGGTGCTCCAGAAAGGGGGCTCTGGTGTCCCCTTTGGCCTAGAGCCCTTCTGGAGTTTGGGGTGCCTGCACCCCCTCTCAGTGCCCTTCTCTGTCTTGGCAGAGTGTCTGCCTCTAGAGGAAAGAAGGAGAAGCAGAGCGTGGCAGGGCAGCGAGCCCACCTCATCAGCTGAGGGGTCGGGCTGCCAAGCCGGGCGGGCACGAGGTGAGGAAGGGGGAGCTTTGGAAAAGGGCCTCCCCGAGCCTTTTTCTTCCCCACGGAGAATCCCGTCAGGGGGGGTCCCCCTCCCAGGGCCAGCTGATGGCCTTCACAGCCTGCTGGTCTAGATACGCCCTTCCAGAGCCGGAGGGCGCCTTCTCCACTCCACCAGCTGCCTCATCTCACATAGGTCCTCGTGCGCTGGACACCCACCACGGCCCCCTGCTAGAAAGACCACTCAGAGAACAGGGAAATAAATGCCTGGGCGGCCCGCCTGCCCCAAGCCTCCTGCGTCTGTTGAGAGGGAGTGTTCACTCACACCCACCCACACACATATACATACACACACACTCACACACATATATACTCACACTCACACACACATACATACATACTCACACACTCACACACACTCACACTCACTCACCCACACCCACACACATACATACTCACTCACTCACACTCACACACACTCACTCACATATACATACTCACACTCACACACACACACATACATACTCACACACTCACACACTCTCTCACACACTCACCCACACACATACTTACTCACTCACTCACACTCACACACACTCACTCACATATACATACTCACACACTCACACACACACATACTCACTCACACTCACACTCACTCACACACACTCACACACACTCACACACAACTCACTCATACACACCCACACACATATACATACTCACTCACTCAAACACATACATACTCACACTCACACACACACATACATACTCACACACTCACACACACTCACACTCACTCACCCACACCCACACACATACATACTCACTCTCACACACTCTCTCACACACCCACACACATACTTACTCACTCACTCACACTCACACACACTCACTCACATATACATACTCACACCCACACACACATACATACTCACACACTCAAACGCATACGCACTCACTCATACTCACACACTCACTCACTCACACTCACACACTCACTCACACCCACACCCACACATACACACTCACTCACTCACACTCACACACAACTCACTCACACTCACACACACTCACACACATACACACACACACACACACGCCTCCCTCCATGGTGCAGTCATTAGCACCAGGAGGTGAATGGGTGTGCCAAGGGTCAATGAGTCGCCAGTGAGCCCCCCTGCTTTCTACAGGGGCCTCATCCATCCCACCGGCAGCCCCCGGTGCTTGTCGGACAGAGATGACCCTGGCTCTGGCTGCAGCTCCCCTGGGCACGTAGCAGGCCAGGCCAGGAGGCTCTGCCAGGATGGGGTCTCTACCCCCAGAGAGGGCTCTCCGCCTCCCTCCGGGAGTCTGTACTCCTCGGATTTGAGCTTGTGGCCGCCACCCTGGAGGGGAGACAATAGCATCCCCCCAGCTCCATTTCCTTTTATAAGCAGGGAGGGAGGAAGGAGGGGAGGGCCCCTGGGAAGCGCCCCTGATGGAGGCTGGCCTGGACGGCTCTGAAGGAAGGAGGGTCTTGAGAGCAAAGGCTGGTCGGCTTTTTCGCTCTTGTGGCACCTTTGCTTGCCATGCCTGAGTCAGGGACCAGGGAGCGCTCTGGCCCTCACCCTCCGTTCTCGAGGACTTCTACGTGCTCAGATATCCTCGGGGGGCTTCTAATGCAGTGAGGACAGGCGGGAGGTGGGCGCTGCCGTGGGCCTCTGTGGGCGCCCTGATGCCTCCCGAGTGGCCCCTGGGCTTTGCCCCCTCCCCTCCCCGCAGCAGCTGTTTCCTGAGGGGTCCTCCGGACGCAGCCCTCCAAGCCACAGTGTGTGCTTTCGCCCAGGCCAGCTGCGGCGGGGAGGCTTCCTGAAGAAGGCCAGTGGTTTGCCCAGGCCTTTTCCTTGCTCCGAGAAGGCTTTGGGCTCTGTTGTTGCCCAGCCAGCTCCACTCTGTGCGCCTACTGCCAAGACCACCCAGCTAGGAAACGGAAGAGCCGGACCCGGAGCGCACGTCCCGAACCCGCCACCCACGTCCCTGAGCAGCTGCGGACATGAGTGAGCTTCCCGGCCAGCGAGGGATCACCACGAGGAGGCAGCGTCCAGCTCCAGAAAGATGCCTGCTCGGGAGCAGATTCCCAAGGAAAAAGGACACGGCCGCGCCGCGCCGCAACCTCTTCTGGACGCACGTGGGGCGTCCGGGCGGCCCCGCAGGACGGGCCACTTCCAAGAAACGTCATCGCAATTCCCTGAGCAACATTAACACCGTCCCACCTGGCCGTGGGCTGTCTCTCTTCAGCTAGCCGCGGCTCCGCTCCGCTCTCTCCTGCCTCGGGACCTGGGCCGGCAGTGGGACTCCTCGCTCGGGAAAACCAATACAGCAAGACACGGAGAACATAAATCAGTGAACCTGTGTGGGAAGGAGAACCGCCGGGACCCCGAGAGGCTGGGCCGGGCCAGGCCGTCCTCCACCAGGACCTTCTGGGGGCTCCCAGCCGGGACCTTCTGGGGGGCTCCCAGCCGGGACCTTCTGGGGGGGCTCCCAGCCGGGACCTTCTGGGGGGGCTCCCAGCCGGGACCTTCACTAGACAAGTGAACGCAGCCACTCACACTGCCAGTGCACGCAGGTCAGTAGAGTGTAGACGTGACTGTGTCTCGGCATGGCCATCACCAATCAGATGGAGGCACACACCATCCCTCTCAGCCCTCGGTGCTAGAGAAGGAGGTGGGGGTGGGGTGCACCTGGCCCTCGGCGGGGAGCCCCTTGAGCTGGGATGCAGGCGGACCATTGGACGGCTCCCTGGGCCCACCTCAGACCTGCCTCTGGCTGGGCTCCGTACTCTAGACAAGCTCCAGAGAGAGGAAGCCCCGCAGCCTGGCGAGAAAGGCGATGAAGGTGCCCCCAGGTGCAGGCCCAGCCCACAGGAACAACCCCGCCACGCCCCGCCCCGTTCCTTTCAGCTATCCCAGAGAAAGTGCTGCGTTGTGTCCTCCCCGCCCCCGGGCACCCGAGCAGAGGTCTGAAGCCCAGAGTCCAGAGGACAAGCCTGCTCAGCCCCACAGGCGGCAGCGCGAAGTCTCTCCAGGTTGCTTTTCCACCACCCAGAGGCGCCGAGCTAGGCAAGGACAGGGCAAGTCGGGGGATGGGGGGAACCAGCCCCACTCTGCCCCTGGCTTGAGCCCCGAGGCCGGACTGGCCCTCTGGTGTCACAGGCGGAAGGAGAGACCTTGGTATGTCAAGAGCCTCCATGCAGAAGACGGCCTCAAAGGCGTCTCAGCCACGCCTGCGCCTCCATCAGCCCTCCAGTGACAAACGGTCCCATCGCGGGGAGGACGCGGGCGGCAGGAGCCGCTGAGCGGCAGCCTCTCGGGGCACCAGCTAAGCCGAGGGGCGGGGGGGGGGCTGCGCAGCCCAGCGCCCACACGCGTAAAGGTTGCGGCGTTCACTTCGTTCTTTCCTGACTCCCACAAGAGAAAAAAGAAAAAGAAAAGCATCACCGAATATGCTTCGCCGGGACAGCAACGCCCAGCTGGCCCTGCTCTGCCCTGGGGAGTGCTCCGGGGGGCCAGCCGGCACCATGTTCATGGGCCATCGGCCCCCACCACCCCGTTGTTGGTGCAGAGAGGGTGCTCCCAGCTCTGCTCCCCTCCCCAGACTTCTCTGAAAATGTTCCCTTTGTCAGTCTTTTTTTAACCGTCACCTTCCATCTTAGAATCACTGAGCGGTCAGGACTAGGCCATGGGGGTCAAGGGACTTGCCCAGGGTCACACCGCTGGGAAGGGTCTGAGGCCGGATTGGAACCCAGGACCTCCCGGCTCTCCATCCCCTGAGCCCCCCAGCTGCCTCCTCCCTTGTCATTCTCACAGCACAATTGCATTCCAGCCGAGGAAATGGGGATCTCCATTGGCCATGGCACCTACAACCAAATTCGGGTGGGTCACAGCTTCCTTGCTGCCCCCAAACCTCAACCTTGATCCCTCGGCCAATCCGAAGGAAGCGAGCGGAGCAAAACTTAGCAGAAACCCAGTTTAGCTAGTTCTGGATCAGCGTTCAGCTCGGCCTTGTGACCAAGGGTTAAGGGGAGGGACCCTAAAAAGGAGTGGGGGACTTGGCCTCTTCAGAAGGACCCTCTGACTTCCTCTCCAATGAGGAAGCACGGCGCCAGGCTTAGGAAGTCTGTCCTGCGGCCTCTGCCCTCCGGGGGGCCAGTCTGCAGCTCCCGTCGGGCACCCACGTTCTCGGGCATCACTGACAAGCTTTTCTGCTTCACCATGGAGCGAGTTTCCTTTTGAGGGACGGCGGGCTTTCTCGCACGCACATTCACTCACCACAGTGTTCAGTCATTCCCCTGATGGACGAGGGAGTGTCTCCTCCGTTTCCGGGTCTTGGCCCCTCCTCCTTGTTCTCTTCCTGGGATGGCTCTAGCAGGGGTATCCCTGGTTAAAGGGTGCATGTAGCTGGCTCCCGTTCTGGGCACACCTCCAAATTGCTTTCCAGAATAACGGAGCCAGTTCACAGCTCCGCGTGTCTCCCGGAGTCTCACTCCTGGCTTTCGGAGTCATTTCCTTCCATTCAGAAGGAAGGGTGAAGCAAAGCAGGCTTCCTCACGCTCCAGCCCGGGCGAGGTTGGGAGCTGGCTCTGGAGACCTCTCTCAGGGCCTCCTTTAGGGGGGTGGCACTTTTCCCCGTCTGGGAATGGTCCTTCCAGGGACTCTAGCTCCCCCACAACCAACAGCCCAAGTTCTGCCCAAGACCCAGGCTGGCACACTGAGCAGAGGAGCGTGGGAAGAACACTTCAAAGCGGAGGGAGCCTTTAAAGTGACCCAGGCCAACTCCTCCATTTACGGAACACTGGGGTTCAAAGGGTCTAAGTGATTAGTCCAAAGTTGTAGAGGAGGGACCGCAGCTCTGGACTAGGAGGGTTCTCAGAAACCATCTAGTCTAACTCCCTCTTCCCTAGTTAATAGATGGGCTCTAACAACCAGGGCTGAGCTGGACCTTCTCAAGTTCACCTATGTATGCCTCACAGGGACAAAGCCAGATTCACTATTGGTTTCTGTAAGACAAAATACTCAAAGTATGTTTGCGAGCCCCCATCGATGTGTTTCTTTTAACAATCAGATAGATGGCACAATTGTTGTTTAGTCACTTCAGTTCTGTCCAACTCTGTGACCCTACTTGGGGTTTTCTTTTTTAATGGAAAAATTAAATTAAATTAATTAATTAAGAATCTTTTCCCATGTTACATGATTCATGTTCTTTCCCTCCCCCCTCTCACCCCACTCCCTTAGCCAATGAGCAATTCCACTGAGTTTTACATGTATCCTTAGAACGAGGAAATTCTAAAGAATTCCTACCTGTATTTTTGAAGAAGGAATACAGACCCTCAGCCGTGGCAGTGGGGAGAAGAGGGGAAAGAAGCATGGAGAGAAAAAGAATGGCTCTCTGACCTCTAATCTCTAAATCTCACACCATCCTACTAGGATGGGTTTACTGGGGTGTGGCTTCTGCATATGCCACGGCTTTTTGAAGCCACAAATGAAAGTTAGGTGATAGGTGGACACCAAAGGTGGACAAGCAGCCCAGAAAAGGTTCTGGGGAGCCCTCCAATCAGAAGTGCCAGTCCTCCATGAGCACCCATACAACTCATATAAACTCTAGCTCCAACATCTCTCCTTCCTCCTACCTCAGCTCTCACCTTATCCTCTTCTCCTCATGCACAGTTGACTAAGCCATCCTGGCAGGGATTGGAATCCTGTTAGTGTAGCCTGTCCAGTTCTTGGGGATCACAATGTTCTTCACTAAGCCCCCTCTGGATAATACATTCTAGAATTGTGCAGACCACTGATGCTCCTTAGTGTAGACTGTTCAATAGCCTTTGTTTGAAGGCTCTGTTCTCTGCCCTTTTTTGAGATAGGAGACATTTGCCTTTCTTCAGTGCTCTAAGATCTTCCTCCTTTCTCCGGAAATGCTTTCTTTTTATCTTTCTTAGCCTGTCTTCCTTTTAAATTGTTTTATTGATTCTCTTTTCTTCTAAACACCCTTGGCACTTCTCAGTGCCTCCTGCATCCCTCCTGCATCCTGCAAACCTCCAAACCACCCCATCCTTGTAAATAAGTACAAACAAAACAAATCAACACACCAGGCAAGTCTGAAAACGGCTCCTTCATTCCTTTCCCACAGTCCCATCCCCTTCTCTAAGAGGTGGCCATTTGGCTTTCCCATCAGGCCTCTGGAGTCCCAGTTAGTCAATTCTCATACAGTACTTCAAGGTTTTCAGAGCACTGCACATAGATTATTCCTCTTTAGATGCTCACGGCTCAGGAGAGGAGGTGCTATTATTTCTTTTTATTTTTTGTAGGTGCTATTATTGATGACTTTACAGACAAGGAGACTGAGACAGTTAAGTGAAGTGCACAGGCTCACATAGCTAGTAATTGCCCAAGGTGGGGTCTTCATGACTCCATGCCCAATGCCCTTCCTCGCTGTGCCATCTAGCTGCCTAGGCACCTTTACTAATGTTCTGAAGTTTTCAATGTTCAGACCTTCCTTAATCGATGAGCAATTTATTACTATTATGAGAAAATGTGGCTACAAATCCTTGGGGGACCCCTGGGATCTTTTCCTTTCTCTTTGCTTTGGACCCTTTGAGTTGTGCGCCACACAGTGATGTTCCTGGATCAGAGGTTACATACAATTCAGTGACAAAGCGGTGGCCCAATTCACAGCCTTGGCCACATTGCATTCATTCATCATGGCTTCTGGGTCTTACCAAGCTTCTGCTTATTTGTCATGGCATCAGTTCCCCTGTCATGATTTTGCTTTCTGCCTTCCCCTTTAGCAGAGGAAGAAGAAGGAAAATAAGCAATGAGCATCTTTACCTTATGGTGTACCCATAGCTGTCATCATTCCACCGTTTTCAGTGAGTGCCTGACACATAGTAGATGCCACATCAATACTTGGGCATCGAGGTGGCACAGAGCTGGACCTGCAGTCAGGAAGATCTGAATTCAAATCTGTACTCAGACACTTAATAGTTATGTGACCCTGGGAAAATAACTTAACTGTGTTTGCCTCAGTTTTCTCATCTGTCAAATGAGCTGGAGAAGGAAGTGGCAAGCCATATCAGTATCATTGCTCAGATAAACTCAAATGGAGTCACGAAGAGTTGGATATGAGCGAACAACAGATATAAACGCTTATTCTGCTCCTTTCTTCTCTCTTCTCAAGCAGTGGTTCCTCCTCTTCTTTGATCTTCCTGTTTCTTCCAAGATAGTTTAAGAACCTTTTTGTGGTCACACCTTTCCTCTGAGCTTTAGAATTCCTGATATTTTTCCTTTTTAGCTTTCCGGGGCAAGAAGATGTTTATACATTTGGTCTAATATTTGACACAGAGCTTTTAAATACACGCAGCAAGATTTTAAAACACGTTATTTCCATTTGAACCATCCACATGATGGCAGATACTTATGTAAATACTTAGATTGTTCTTTCAATTGCCTTTTAAACAAGTGATACATTGACAAAGCTTGACAACTCATTTCACGAAATATTTTCCTTTCTGCTAACACTTCATAATTGAATCAAGTATATACTTAACTTGGCATAGCATTAACCTTGACTTACACAAAACAGAAGCTCAGAATTTGACTCTCCACCTCCAGAACAAGAGCTGACCGAGCCGGAATATAGATTGAAGTACACAGTTTTTTATTTCCTTCACTGATCTTATCGGGTTTTGGTCGGTGTTTTCTTTTGTAACGTGGCTAATGTGGAAGTGATTTGCCTGACTGCACATGTATACTCTATATAAAATTGCTTGCCTTCTCAAGGAGGGATGAG